>NW_019955966.1:0-1281 GCF_002910315.2 Salvelinus sp. IW2-2015
TTATGTTCAGAAAACTACAGCCTCGTTCCGGTGCTGAAAGGCAGAAGAAAATTCCCAGACGTATCAGATTCAAAAATATTACAAAAAATATTTATAATCATGCAATTACAAGTGAAATATACCAAAACACAGCTTAGCTTGTTGTTAATCCACCTATCGTGTCAGATCTTGATAATATGCTTTGCAATGAAAGCAATCTAAGCTTTTGTGAGTGTATCAATCAATGCTAGAACAGTTAGCCTTATATTAGCTTGGTTAGCTTGGTCACGAAAGTCCGAAAAGCAATAAAATGAATCGCTTACCTTTGATAATCTTCGGATGTTTGCACTCACGAGACTCCCAGTTACACAACAAATGTTATTTTTGTTCGATAAATATTACTTTTATAAGAAAAAAATGCAGTTTGGGTTGCGCATTATGTTCAGAAAACCAAAGCCTCGTTCCGTTCGAACATTCCAAAAAGTATCCGTAATGGTCGTAGAAACATGTCAAATGTTTTTTAGAATCAATCCTCAGGTTGTTTTTAACAAACATAATCGATAATATTTCAACCGGACCGTAACCTATTCAATAAGAGAGAAAAAGAAAATGAGAACTCCCCTCTCGCGCGCAGGAACTATTCAGAGGACACTGACTACTTTTGAAAAATCTAGCTCATTTTTCAAAATAAAAGCCTGAAACTATGTCTAAAGCCTGGTCACAGCCTGAGGAAGCCATTGGAAAATGAATCTGGTTGATAGCCCTTTAAATGGAAGAAAGACAGGCCAGGAAACACAGATTAAAAAATATATATATCACTTCCGGGTTAGATTTTCTCAGGTTTTCACCTGCAGAATCAGTTTTGTTATACTCACAGACAATATTTTGACAGTTTTGGAAACTTTGGAGTGTTTTCTATCCTAATCTGTAAATTATATGCATATTCTACGATCTGGACCTGAGAAATAGTCAGTTTACCTTGGGAACGTTATTTTTTTTAAATTTAATAAAAATCTGACCCCTAGCGTCAAGAGGTTAATGAGAGAACGGTTTGTCAGAAGAACAGTACTCTGCTCACTCAGAGGCCCCGCCCAAGTGAACAGACATGGGTTGTAAATTATGAAACACGCCCTTCTTTCACCACTATATAAACCCCTTGACGAAAAAGTCACTTTCTGTTCCGAGGACGTTAGGGCGACAGCCCTACGTTAACCTCTCTAGGGTACGTGAGACGTTAGCGTCCCACCTCTTCAACAGCCAGTGAAACTGCAGGGCGCCAAATTCAAATACAGAAATACTCAT
>NW_019955967.1:0-1281 GCF_002910315.2 Salvelinus sp. IW2-2015
AGAGGATATTTTTGCAGAATTCTGCATGCAGAGTCTCAATTTGGTGTTTGTCCCATTTTGTGAATTCTTGGTTGGTGAGCAGACCCCAGACCTCACAACCATAAAGGGCAATGGGTTCTATAACTGATTCAAGTATTTTTAGCCAGATCCTAATTTGGTATGTCAAATTTTATGTTCCATTTGATGGCATAGAAGGTCCTTCTTGCCTTGTCTCTCAGATCGTTCACAGCTTTGTGGAAGTTACCTGTGGCGCTGATGTTTAGGCCGAGGTATGTATAGTTTTTTTGTGTGCTCCAGGGCAACGGTGTCTAGATGGAATTTATATTTGCGGTCCTGGCGACTGGACCTTTTTGGAACCCCATTATTTTTGTCTTACTGAGATTTACTGTCTGGGCCCAGGTCTGACAGAATCTGTGCAGAAGATCTAGGTGCTGCTATAGGCCCTCCTTGGTTGGGGACAGAAGCACCAGATCATCAGCAAACAGAAGACATTTGACTTCAGATTCTAGTAGGGTGAGGCCGGTGCTCCACTTTCCATCAATTTGTATAGCAGACCCTCATGACCAAATTGAGTCGAAAGCTATTTTGAAATCAACAAAGCATGAGAATACTTTGCCTTTGGTTTTGGTTTGTTTGTTTGTCAATTGGGGTGTGCAGGGTGAATACGTGGTCTTTGATACGATTATTTGGTGAAAAGCCAATTTGACATTTGCTCAGTACATTGTTTTCACTTGTAACGGCTTTCGTCGGTGGAAGGAGAGGACCAAAGCGCAGCGTGGTTAGTGTTCATCTTAATTTAATAAAAATCAAAAAACAGAACACTTCAAAATACAAAACAACAAAAGTGAAAACCGAAACAGTTCTATCTGGTGCAGACACACAAAGACTGAAGACAACCATCCACAAAACAGGCTACCTAAATATGGTTCCCAATCAGAGATAATGACTAACACCTGCCTCTGATTGAGAACCATATCAGGCCAAACGAGAAACCCCACATAGAAACAGAAAACATAGATAATACCCACCCAACTCACACCCTGACCACACTAAAACAAAGAAAATACAAAAGAACTATGGTCAGAACGTGACATCACTGAGRAAATGTAGGAGTCTGCTGTTAATGATAATGCAGAGGATTTCCACAAAATGCTGTTGTTCACGGTAGTTTTTTGTCAAATTAGTCTCCACTTTTGTGGATTGGGGTGATCAGTCCTTGGTTCCAAATATTGGGGAAGTTGCCAGAGCTAAGGATGATGTTAAAGAGTTTTAGTATAGCCA
>NW_019955968.1:0-1281 GCF_002910315.2 Salvelinus sp. IW2-2015
AAACTGTTGCCATCTAGTGGCCAAAATCTAAATTGCACCTGGGATGGAATAATACATTATGGCCTTTCTCTTGCATTTCAAAGATGATGGTACAAAAAATATACAAAAAAACGTTTTTTTTCTCTTCATATTATCTTTTACCAGATCTAATGTGTTATATTCTCCTACATTCCTTTCACATTTCCACAAACTTCAAAGTGTTTCCTTTCAAATGGGGTGCGTCACTTGAGTGGGTTGAGTCACTGACGTGACTCTTCCTGTCCAGGTTGGCGCCCCCCCTTGGATTGTGTCGTGGGGGAGATCTTCATGGGCTATACTCGGCCTTGTCTCAGGATGGTAAGTTGGTGGTTGGAGATATCTCTTTAGTGGTGTGGGGGCTGTGCTTTGGCAAAGTGGGTGGGGTTATTTCCTGTCTGTTTGGCCCTGCCTGGGAGTATCGTCGGACGGGGCCACAGTGTCTCCCGACCCCTCCTGTCTCAGCCTCCAGTATTTATGCTGCAATAGTTTATGTATCGGGGGGCTAGGGTCAGTCTGTTATATCTGGAGTATTTCTCCTGTCTTATCCAGTGTCCTGTGTGAATTTAAGTATGCTCTCTCATTCTCTTTCTTTCTTTCTCTCTCTCTCTCGGAGGACCTGAGCCCTAGGACCATGCCTCAGGACGACCTGGCCTGATGACTCCTTGCTGTCCTCAGTCCACCTGGTTGTGCTGTTGCTCCAGTTTCAACTGTTCTGCCTGCGGCTATGGAACCCTGACCTGTTCACCGGACGTGCTACCTGTCCCAGACCTGCTGTTTTCAACTCTTTAGAGACAACAGGAGCGGTAGAGATACTCTMAATGATCGGCTATGAAAAGCCAACTGACATTTACTCCTGAGGCGCTGACCTGTTGCACCCTCGACAACCACTGTGATTATTATTATTTGATCCTGCTGGTAATTTATGAACATTTGAACATCTTGGCCATGTTCTGTTATAATCTCCACCCGGGACAGCCAGAAGAGGACTGGCCACCCCTCATAGCCTGGTTCCTCTCTAGGTTTCTTCCTAGGTTCGGGCCTTTCTAGGGAGTTTTTCCTAGCCACCGTGCTTCTACACCTGCATTGCTTGCTGTTTCGGGTTTTAGGCTGGATTTGTACAGCACTTTGTGACATCAGCTGATGTAAGAAGGGCTCTCTAAATAAATTGGATTGATTGATTCAAATGGTACCAAGAATATGCATATCCTTTCTTCAGGGCCTGAGCTACAGGCAGTTAGATTTGGGTATGCCATTTTAGGCGAA
>NW_019955969.1:0-1280 GCF_002910315.2 Salvelinus sp. IW2-2015
GCATATTGTACGAGCAAGAATTGAGTACGAGGCAGTTTAATCTGGGAACGAAAAATCTTCAAAGTGTAAACAGCACCCCCTATTGAGAAAAGGTTCACTGCCGCTACTCACTGTTAACTATCTATTATGAATCTAAGGACTGACGCTGGAGTAGAGAAGCAGGAACGGGGAGTCAAAGAAGAAACAGGACAGGAACTGCGTCAACACACGACATATGACAATAAATCCTGAAGCAGTGAACAGAGTGGGGGAACAGACAGTTATAGGGGAGGTAATGACAGAGGTGATTGAGTCCAGGTGAGTCCGATAATCGCTGACGCGCGTGACGAGAGAAGGCAGGTGTGCGTAATGATGGGGAGCCTGGCGCCGTCGAGTGCCGGGGGGAGAGCGTGAGCAGGCGTGACAATCTATGCATAGTCACTTTGCCTCCACCTACATGTATATATTACCTTGACTAGCCTGTACCCCCGCACATTGACTCTGTATCGGTACCCCTTGTACATAGCCTCGTTGTTGCTCTATATATTTTTTAAAACTTTATTTTATTCAGTAAATACTATATTAACACTTATTTTTCTTAAAGGGCTTGTAAGTAAGCATTTCACGAGAAGGTTTAGACCTGTTAAATTCGGCCCATGTGACAAATAACGTTTGATTTGATTTTGATACCAGGGTAGTCCTGTCCTGTTCCACCAGGGTAGTCCTCTCCTGTTCTACCAGGGTAGTCCTGTCCTGTTCCACCAGGGTAGTCCTGTCCTGTTCCACCAGGGTAGTCCTCTCCTGTTCTACCAGGGTAGTCCTCTCCTGTTCCACCAGGGTAGTCCTCTCCTGTTCTACCAGGGTAGTTAATTTGCCTCTAGCCTTGATCCATCCATCTACTACCTGGTGTTTCCATAGCCTTGATCCATCCATCTACTGCCTGGTGTGTCCATAGCCTTGATCCATCCATCTACTGCCTGGTGTTTCCATAGCCTTGATCCATCCATCTACTGCCTGGTGTTTCCATAGCCTTGATCCATCCATCTACTGCCTGGTGTTCCATAGGCTCTTGATCATCCATCTACTGCCTGGTGTTCCATGGCCTTGATCCGATCATCTCTGCGGTGTGTTCCATATACCTTTCAACCATCCTTCTACTGCCTGGTGTTTCCATAAACATTGATCCATAGTAGAAGGTTTGTGCTACATTCCTGTGTCAGTAGATGCTCTTCATGGGGTCAGTATGGTTTGATCTGCATTTTTGAGCAAAAGGCTCTTCAATAAACCCGCAACAGAAGGGA
>NW_019955970.1:0-1279 GCF_002910315.2 Salvelinus sp. IW2-2015
AGCAGAGCATGTAAGACAGAGCACAAGCAGCCCATGCCACGATGATGAAGGGACAATTGATGCAAGAAAGCATCCATGCTTAAATGTAGAACTGTTTCCATTGCCGCCTGACAAGAAAAGCCAAACAAGATAGTTTCTTGACACTTGGGGCTCTATTCAATCCGTGTTCAATGTTACAGCGTGATTGATTGTTAAAGGCAATGTTTCCACGTTAGCGGAGACTACGTTCCCCGTAAACGCTGCATATCCGGCTCAATCGTAAGTGACCTTTTACATTTCTGTGGCGCAATCTGTACCGCTTCAGCGACTAGATTTGGATTTAAATGAACCAGCACACCTCTGCTTCATTTCTTGCAATGGTTAACTGAGCTTGGACTGCTGAGCTTCTAGTAAAAACAGATGTAGTAATTCAATGTAACTGTTTCATTCTTAAAATGATAGGAGCGTTTCGAGGTAGGAGGGAACACAGCTGCAGTGGTTGTCCCTTCTGCTGGCCACTGATCTCCTCCTTGCTGTTGTTCTCTTCCTGTAAGCCCACCAGGGACTTCACAGAAGCATCTTGCTTCAGCTCCTCAATAACCCTTTACACTCGTGGGTATTGGCCTATAGGGATACATTGAAATGTTTCTTACAGAAGAAATATGAAAATCATATGCATAACCATGGTAGCAATTGAATGGGAACAGGTTTTTGTTTAGATAATGTGAAAATTATTAGACCAAAGGTGAGTACACAACACTTCAATTCAAATATATATATATATATATAATTAAGGAGCAACAATAAAATAACAGTAGCGAGGCTATGTACAGGGGGTTCCGGTACAGAGTCAATGTGCGGGGGGTACAGGTTAGTTGAGGTAATATGTACATGTAGGTAGAGGTAAAGTGACTATGCATGGATAATAAACAGAGAGTAGCAGCAGCGTAAAAATGGGGGGTGGGGACAATGCAAATAGTCCGGGTAGCCATTTGATTAGCTCTTCTAGAGTCTTATGGCTTGAGGGTGCAAGCTGTTAAGAAGCCTTTTTGACCTAGACATCGGTACCGCTTGCTGTGTGGTAGCAGAGAGAACAGTCTATGACTAGGGTGGCTGGAGTCGTTGGCAATTATTTGGGCCTTCCTCTGACACCACCTGGTATATGCATTTCGCTTCATCCGCAATAACATCTGCTAAACACGTGTATGTGACCAATAAATTGTATTTGATTTGAGGTCCTGGATGGCAGGAAGCTTCGTCCCAGTAATGTACTGGGCCGTATGCACTACCCTCTGTAGTG
>NW_019955971.1:0-1279 GCF_002910315.2 Salvelinus sp. IW2-2015
TCTAAAGGATTGTTCTGAAGTGTCTGTCCTCGATCTGAGTGATATAAGAAAGATCACATGTACAGTTGAAGTCGGAAGTTTACATACACTTAGTTTGGAGTCATTAAAACTCGTTTTTCAACCACTCCACAAATTTCTTGTTAACAAACTATAGTTTTGGCAAGTCGGTTAGGACAAATGACTTGTGTCATGCCCACTTTGTGCATGACACAAGTCATTTTTCAACAATTGTTTACACACAGATTATTTCACTTATAATTCACTGTATCTTAATTCCATTGGGTCAGAAGTTTACATACAATAAATTGACTGTGCCTTTACACAGCTTGGAAAATTCCAGAAAATTATTTCATGGCTTTAGAAGCTTCTGATAGGCTAATTGACATAATTTGAGTCAATTGGAAGTGTACCTGTCAGGACCCGGTGCTAGAAACAGTCACTAAATCGGCAGAACCCAGAAGATGAGGCAGACACAGCAGTACTAGAGATGGTGGTTTAATAAAAAATAGATAACTTCCAAAATACAAAGAAAATCCACGAAGTGGTAAAAACAGCAAGGGAAAAAACAAACCCAAAAGACTAATACAAAATACAAAAGAACAAAACCAGAGAACCTCTGGAAAATCCAACAAGAGAAAAATATATGTTCACAACAAGGCTTGGGCTGGGGCTGGGTGCTAACATACAAACACTGAGCACGGAACTGAGAAACACACAGGGATTAAATACTAACAAGGGAACGACATACAGGTGCAAACAATAATTAGAGCAAGGGAAAAACAAAAGGTACAAAAAAAGGTGCAATGGGGACATCTAGTGACAAAAAAACAGAACAGTCCTGGCCAAAACCTGACAGTACCTGTGGATGTATTTCAAGGCCTACCTTCAAACTCAGTGCCTCTTTGCTTGACATTATGGGAAAATCTAAAGGAATCAGCCAAGACCTCAGAAAATAAATTGTAGACCTCCACAAGTCTGGTTCATCCTTGGGAGCAATTTCCAATCGCCTGAAGGTACCACGTTTATCTGTACAAACAATAGTACGCAAGTATAAACACCATTGGGCCACGCAGCCGTCATACCGCTCAGGAAGGAGGTGCGTTCTGGAGACGCGTTCCTAGAGATGAACGAACTTTGGTGCGAAAGGTGCAAATCAATCCCAGAACAACCACAAAGGACCTTGTGAAGATGCTGTAGGAAACAGGTACAAAATTATCTATATCCACAGTAAAACGAGTSCTATATCGACATAACCTGAAAGGCCACTCAGCAAGGAAGA
>NW_019955972.1:0-1279 GCF_002910315.2 Salvelinus sp. IW2-2015
ATATTGATCAGAACGTTAAAGCCTGAACAGATACGGTATATTGATCAAGATTTTAAAGCCTGGGTCAGGATGAGGGGATTATTTGACCTGAGTGTGTCTTCAAGCTCTTCATACAGTATTGCCCTCCAAACACAGCCTGACTCAGCCGGACAGCAACACACTCTATACTGTACACTAGAGAGAGAGAGAGAGGAGAAAAGGGAGACAGAGAGAGAGAGAGAGAGCAGGAGAGAGGGAGAAAGAGAAAGAGAAAGATAGAAACCTTCTGAATAATTTACTCTCCAGGAGAGAGAAAAACACACAGCAGAAAACAGGGAGTCCTCCTCTGACTAGAATAATTTGTCAAAGCAGAGTTATTACCCGGGCCGGTTAGAGACTTTCAAGCTGACTGTAGGTGTATTATTTATGCAGAATGTTATGAAAATGATTAGTCGGCTAAAAATGACTTTTTGGCATATAATGAAGATGCCAGAGCACGAGGTGGGTGGCACTATCAAATCTATAAAAAATAAACCGATTGAGAATGACGATGCCTGCAATGCGTTTTCTTTGTGCTCTTTGGCTATCACAGAGGAGAGATCTGGGTTTGCTGTGGTCTGATTCTGCACTGCTGTATTCCTGCTCTGTAGCAGAACTGTTGCTGAGGCTGGGCTAAGACTGGGCTGGACTTGGGCTGCAGTGTTTGCTGGGAGTAGGCTGCTGCTGTGGCCATTCCTCTCAGGTGGTAGGTAACCTATTTGGCCCCAGGCCTGGATCTCTTTCTCTCTGATGTGAAATATTGCTCCTTTACTCTGCCACATCCCACAGCAAATTTCCCAGGGTACGCTTCAAAAGACAGCAGAGGTAGACAGCATGAAAGCTGCAATTGAAACAGGCGAGGGTCCCCTTGGTGCGGAGGGAAATGTGCTGTAAAAATGTTGGATGGGATCCAGAGAGTTGGAACTAAGTTTTTTAGTTCCATAGTCAGTCCCTCGCCTTTGGCTGTGCCTCTGTGTTTTTATGTCCTGCACCAGCCTTCCCTGGCCATACAAACATCCCAATACATCTCCTCTTCCAAAGCTGCACAGGAACACGGCACGGCCGACAGGAAAAAACATCTTTCATGTTCAGGCAGAACAATGCAGGGGTCCAGTGTCAGTAGGGGTGGAGTGGGCGGTAAAGCACGGTTTCCTAGTGTAAGCACACTGAGGAAGAGGAAGAGCACACACTGAGGAAGAGCACACTGAGAAAGAGGAAGCGCACACACTTACACTGAGGAAGAGCACACACTGAGGAAGAG
>NW_019955973.1:0-1279 GCF_002910315.2 Salvelinus sp. IW2-2015
AATGAAGGACCTTATGGCCCACAATGAACCAGAACACAATAAATGAAGGACATAACAATTCAAGAAAACACAGAGCTAGGGCTATGGGTCTACTGACAGWACACCTTAACAACGCTCATTTAGAAAAGGTTTTGCTGTGCTGYTAAATTGCATTYAMAGCAAAGTCACAAWTTGTAACAATTCAGATTGACATCAGACATCAACACGTTCCAGATTTGAAGAGCGATGATCTCCATCCAGATAGAGAACAGGATGAATGGGGGTGTATGAGAGGGATGGGGTGAATGAAAGAATGACCTTACCTGTCAGCCTCCAGGCCTTTCTTGCTGTCACCTCTCTGACTGTTAGGTCTGCCCAGGCTCCCTGACTGCCTGTGACGTGGAGGACATGACAAGRAGACAAAATGGAGGATGGGTAACCCGATGGAGAAACAAAACTAAAGACAAATCTTGAATGCGTGGTCAGCTGGTGTTTTATTTCAAATAAAAGACATGCTTTGGCTGAAATGATTTTGTTTAAAAAAAAATGCTGATGCAACATTTTAGACTACTATATTGCACTACTACATTGCTTGCTACTAACTGTTCAGAACAGAAACATCAGAACACCATGACAACGGAGCACGCGGAAGTCAGATGTGTAGCAGAGGAAGCAGGAAGTCAGGTGCAGGTCAGTAAGGTGAAGCAGCAAGAGGAGCAGTAACTACAGCGTTACAACAACCCACCAGTTTACACTGTAATCTAGAACATCTAGGAAAGTTATAAAGTGCAGGGTTAGGTTTAGGGCAGGGCAGGGCTAGCGCAAAGGTTAGGCTTATGGTTAGAGGAAAACTATAGTAGCCACGCAGTGCTAAGCAAGTACAGTAGCAGGACTGCAGCTTGGGTCCTGGGAGGTAAGGGTAGRKCTAGATCRGTACCCAGTACCTTTCTTCCTCTGGGGAGGCCTGCTCTACTAAAATCCTGGGGCTTGTGGGCTGTCTGCGGGGCAGAGAGTTGGAGCATCTGGAGGTGTGGTGGGGGGAAGCAACCCCCAGGTGAGGAAACAGGGAGAGGGACACAGTGAGTGGACGGAGGGCTAGGTTCATGTTAGTTTAGAACGAACGAAAAGCATTGGGGTTCCCTGGCAACTAGAATGCCTCTGCTGGCCAAAACACTCAGTGACAGTAGGTGTGAATTATTGTGCAGGTCAATGTGAAAGAGCTGTTATTGTGTAGTCACTGTGTTGCTCAGCACCTCTCAATATACACTGAGGAGCTAGTGGTGAACAAAATTGATAGATA
>NW_019955974.1:0-1278 GCF_002910315.2 Salvelinus sp. IW2-2015
TTCTCTGCAGATCCTCTCAAGCTCTGTCAGGTTGGATGGGGAGCATCACTGCACAGCTATTTTCAGGTCTCTCCAGAGATGTTCGATCAGGTTCAAGTCCGGGCTCTGGCTGGACCACTCAAGGACATTCAGAGACTTATACCGAAGCCACTTCTGCATAGTCTTGGCTGTGTTCTTCAGGTCATTGCCCTGTTGGAAGGTGAACCATCGCCCCTGTCTGAGGTCCTGAGCACTCTGGAGCAGGTTCTCAACAAGGATCGCTTGGTACTTTGCACCGTTCATCTTTCCCTCGATGCTGATTAGTCTCCTTGCCACGGAAAAATGCTGCCACCACAATGTTTCACTGTGGGGATGGTGACAGGTTTCCTCCAGACGTTACGCTTGGCATTCATGCCAAAGAGTTCAATCTTGGTTTCATCAGACCAGAGTATCTTGTTTCTCATGGTCTGAGAGTCCTTTAGGTGCCTTTTGGCAAACTCCAAGCGGGCTGTCAGGTGCCTTTTACTGAGGAGTGGCTTCCATCTGGTCTCTCTACCATAAAGGCCTGATTGGTGGAGTGCTGCAGAGGTGGTTGTCCATCTGGAAGGTTCTCCCATCTCCACAGAGGAACTCTGGGGCTCTGTCAGAATGACCATCGGGTTCTTGGTCATCTCCCTGACCAAGGCCCTTCTCCCCTGATTGTTCATTTTGGCCAGGCAGCCAGCTTTAGGAAGAGTCTTGGTGGTTCCAAACTTCTTCCATTTAAGAATGATGGAGGCCATTGTGTTCTTAGGAACCTTCAATGCTGCAGAAATGTTTTGGTATCCTACACCAGATCTGTGCCTCGACACAATTCTTTTTCAGATCTCTACAGACAATTCCTTCATCCTCATGGCTTGGTTTTTGTTCTGACATGCACGGTCAACTGTGGGACCTTATATAGACAGGTGTGTGCCTTTCCAAATAATGTCCAATCAATTGAAGTTACCACAGCTGGACACCAATCAAGTTTTAGAAACATCTCAAGGATGATCAATGGAAAAAGGATGCACCTGAGCTCAATTTCGAGTCTTATAGCAAATGGTCTGAATACTTATGTAATTTTTTTATTTTTAATACATTTGCAAAAAATCTAAAAATGTGTTTTGCTTTGTCATTATGGGCTATTGTGTGCAGATTGATGAGGGGGAAAACTATTTAATCCATTTTAGGTAAGACTGTAACGCAACAAAATGTGGGAAAAGTCAAGGCGTCTGAATACTTTCCAAATGCATTGTACATCTACGGTGTATTGCCAAA
>NW_019955975.1:0-1278 GCF_002910315.2 Salvelinus sp. IW2-2015
AATTAATTACTTAAAAATCATACAATGTGATTTTCTGGATTTTTGTTTTAGATTCCGTCTCTCACAGTTGAAGTGTACCTATGATAAAAATGACAGACCTCTACATGCTTTGTAAGTAGGAAAACCTGCAAAATCGGCAGTGTGTCAAATACTTGTTCTCCCCACTGTACATAGAACACACACATACGCATGAGCACACACGCACACACATAAATACAGAAGTATTGGGACAGTGACAGAATCTTTTTATTTTTTTTTGCTCTGTACTCCAGCACTTTGGATTTGAGATGATACAATGACTATGAATGGTATTTTAGGGTATTTTCATTCATATCGGGTGAACCGTTTACAAATTACAGAACTTTTTGTACATAGTCACACCATTTTAAGGGACCGAAAATATTGGGACACATTCCCTTATATGTGTATTAACGTTTGTTTTGGTTGTTTTTTCAGTTCATTTTGTGCCCAATAGAAATCAACTGAAATCATCATATATTGTGTAATTTTGTAGTCACTTTTATTGTAAATAAGAATAGATTATGTTTCTAAACACTTCTTAATTAATGTGGATGCTACCATGATTACTGATAGTCCTGAATGAATTGTGAATATTGAGTGAGAAAGTTACAGAGGCATAACTATCATACCCTCCTTAAAAAGCTAACCTCTCACCATCACAATAACAGGGGAGATTAGCATTTTATATCATACCTCCAAAAAATGCTAACCTCTTTTTTCCAGGTATGATATTTGTGCATCTGTAAATTTCTCCTTCAATATTATTCAACATTCAAATCAAATTAAATTTGATTTGTCGAAGCTGTCATCAAGGTAAAGGTTGGCTACTTTGAAGAATATAAAATATACAATATATTTTGATTTGTTTACCACTTTTTTGGTTACTACATGATTCCATATGTGTTATTTCATAGTTTTAATGTTTTCAATATTATTCTACAATGTAGAAAATATTTAAAAATAAACAAAATCCCTCGAATGAGTAGGTGTGTCCACACTTTTGGCTGGTACTGTATATCATTAATTTAGAAGTCCCAATATATGGTTGTACCAATTGCATATTGCCCCTTTAATTAAGCAGGATAACAGAGCACAACTGTTTGGACCTGTTCTGGCTCTACAACGGTCTTCTGTCGAGACACCTAAATCACATCTGCCACCCGAGAACATTGTTTCCAGTGATAAATCTTTAGTCATGACCCAACACAGGATAACAGTAACCCACTACTGAGTACCCACTCCCAACAGTAACCCACT
>NW_019955976.1:0-1278 GCF_002910315.2 Salvelinus sp. IW2-2015
TCTGCGGTCCAACTTATCCCAAACTATCTCAATTGGGTTGAGGTTGGGTGACTGTGGAGGCCACGTCATCTGATGCAGCACTCCATCACTCTCCTTCTTGGTCAAATAGCCCTTACACAGCCTGGAGGTGTGTTGGGTCATTGTCCTGTTGAAAAACAAATGATAGTCCCACTAAGCGCAAACCAGATGGGATGGCGTATCGCTGCAGAATGCTGTGGTAGCCATGCTGGTTAAGTGTGTCTTGAATTCGAAATAAATCACTGACAGTGTCACCAGCAAAGCACCCCCACACCTCCTCCTCCATGCTTCACGGTGGGAACCACACATATGGAGATCATCCGTTCATCTACMCCGCGTCTCACYAAGACACGGCGGTTGGAACCAAAAATCTCAAATTTGGACTCAGACCAAAGGACAGATTTCTACTGGRCTAATGTCCATTGCTCATGTTTCTAGGCCCAAGCAAATCTCTTKTTATTATTATTGGTGTCCTCCTTTGGTAGTGGTTTCTTTTCAGCAATTTGACCATGAAGCCCTGATTTACGCAGTCTCCTCTGAACAGTTGATGTTGAGATGTGTCTTACTTGAACTCTGAAGCATTTATTTGGGCTGCAATTTTTTTTGAGGCTGGTAACTCTAATGAACTTATCCTCTGCCTCAGAGGTAAGACTGGGTCTTTCATTCCTGTGGCGGTCCTCATGAGAACCAGTTTCATCATAGCGCTTGATGGTTTTTGCGACTACACTTGAAGAAATGTTCAAAGTTCTTGAAATGTTCCAGATTGACTGACCTTAATGTCTTAAAGTAATGATGGACTATCATTTCTCTTTGCTTATTTGAGCTGTTCTTGCCATAAAATTGACTTTATTTTAACCAAATAGGGCTATCTTCTGTATACCACCCCTACCTAGTCACAACACAAGTGATTGGCTCAAATGCATTAAGAAAAGAAATTCCACAGATTAACTTTAAACAAGGCACACCTGTTAATTGAAATGCATTCCAGGTGACTACCTCATGAAGCTGGATGAGAGAATGGCAAAAGTGTGCAAAGCTGTCTTTAAGGCAAAGGATGGGTACTTTGAAGAATCTCAAATCTAAAATCGATTTCTTTTGTTTAACACTTGTTTTGGTTACTACATGATTCTGTGTGTTATTTCATAGTTTTGATGTCTTCACTATTATTCTACAATGTAGAACATAGTAAAAAGAAAGAAAAACCCTGGAATGAGTTGGTGTGTCCAAACTTTTGACTGGTACTGTATATACACACACACA
>NW_019955977.1:0-1278 GCF_002910315.2 Salvelinus sp. IW2-2015
ACAGTACATACCAACACTTTCTGATAAACAACCAACACTATATCACAATCAAATTCTCCAGCAATGATCTCAGCCTGCCTATGATCTCTCTCTCTCTCCTGAACAACAGAACACTGGCTTTTATAGCTTCAGGTGGCAATGGTAATTAGAGATAGCTGTATCTTGACGAGGGGGCGGGGTCAGCTCTCCAATTATCAATTGGGGCCGACCAATCAGCTGCTTGGGGAGAATTTCAGGAAGCCATCTCCTGAAACACACACTCAAATACACAAACTACAACACAGAAACGTAACACGCCCACCACAAAAATTGCAAACATACAGKTTGTAATAACAAAAACCAACGCATCCCCAGTTAGTTAACCCGTGATAGAGCGTCGGCAACCACATTCGCCGAGCCCTTCACATAGGCTATCTGTACATTATATCCTTGTACAATCAGAGCCCACCGCATAAGACGGCGGTTCTGATTGTACATTTGTTTCAAGAACACCAATGGATTATGGTCCGTGAAGACCATAACAGGCAAGGCACTGGATCCCACATATACCTCAAAGAACTGTAAGGCAAGCAATAAAGCCAGCGTCTCTTGTTCAATAGTGGAGTACCTTGACTGACACGAGTTGAACTTACGGGAGAAGAAACTGACGGGCCGATCCACTCCATCTTCATCTTCCTGTAAGAGAACCGCACCCACCCCCACTATACTAGCGTCTACCTCCAACTTAAAAGGTTTGTCAAAGTTGGGGGCGGCAAGCACTGGGGCACTACAAAGTAGCGCTTTAGCGGACTCAAAAGCATAGTTACAGTCCTTGGACCACCTAAATGGTACCTTGGGACTAAGCAGAGATGAAAGGGGAGCTACTACCGTCGAGAAATTCTTACAGAATGTACGATAGTACCCTTCCATCCCCAGGAATCTGCGCAACTGGCGTCGAGTCGTGGGAGCAGGAAAAGCAACAATTGCCTCCACCTTGCCAGATACTGGGCGCACTTGACCTCGTCCCACTTGTTTCCCTAAATAAGTCACAGTAGCCTTTCCAAATTCACACTTGGCCAAATTGAGGGTTAAAGAAGCATTCTCTAACCGCTGAAACACACTTTTCAAAGTGGAGAGATGATCAGACCAAGTAGACGAATGTATCASCACATCRTCAAGGTATGCAGTACAATTTGGCACATCTGCAAACACAATGTTAACTAGACGCTGAAATGTAGCAGGTGCATTACACATGCCAAAGGGCATCACAGTGTATTGTACAAAGTTATCAGGCGTAAC
>NW_019955978.1:0-1278 GCF_002910315.2 Salvelinus sp. IW2-2015
TTAGGATGTTTTTAACATAAATCTTCAATAATGTTTCAACCGGAGAATTCCATTGTCTTCAGAAATGCGATGGAACGCAGGTCGCTCTTAAGCGAGCGTGCCTGACCAGCTCATGCCAGACACCTGACTCAAAGAGCTCTCCTTCCCTCATTCTTCACAGTAGAAGCATCAAACAAGGTTCTAAAGACTGTTGACATCTAGTGGAAGCCTTAGGAAGTGCAATATGACTCCAAAGACACTGTATTTTGGATAGGCAAACCTACAAACCTCAGATTTCCCACTTCCTGGTTGGATTCTTTGTCAGGTTTTTGCCTGCCATATGAGTTCTGTTATACTCACAGACATCATTTAAACAGTTTGAGAAACTTCAGAGTGTTTTCTATCCAAATCTAATTATATAATATAACTAATAATATGCATATCTTAGCTTCTGGGACTGAGTAGCAGGCAGTTTACTCTGGGCACCTTATTCATCCAAGCTACTCAATACTCCCCCCAGCCATAAGAAGTTAAACCCTTTACAATGAAGATCTGTGAAGTTCTTTGGATTTTTGCAAATTATCTTTGAAAGACAGTGTCCTGAAAAAGGGATGTTTATTTTTTTGCTGAGTTTAGTTTACATTAGTTATCTTTTGTTTGTTTTTAGTCCCATCTTTCATCTCCACTCAACCCCTCCCATATATCTCTGAACACTATCGAGTTTTAATTTCTATTTGCCATATATTTTTTAACTAGGCTGTGATGTTTTACAAAAGTTCTGAACCTTTCTATTCTCATAGATTCTATATATTGTAAATTAAAGATGAACAATTTTGCTAAGAGTATTATATTATTAATCGATTGACTATGACTTTTTAAATCACCCAGCAGTGCTATTTGAAGAGTTAGCTCCAGGTAAATGTTGCAATTCTTCATCCATTCCTGAACCTGCGTCCAAAAACAAGCTACATATGGACAGTACCAAAACAAAGATCTAATGATTCTGTCTCTTCACAGCAAAATCTGCAGAGCTGGGATGGTTGTATCCCTCATATATATTACATTTTATTGGTTGCAAGAATTTTGTATAATAATTGAAAAACGTGTTGTTTTGTGTATCAGATCATAAACCATGTGCCATGGAATCGGTACAGCGAAAATATCTTCCCAAATATCTATATCTATATGTCACAGCTGTCAATTTTTTTGTCCTTAAATTAAACTGGTGTACTTTTTTATTTATCACAATTTTCTTTAGCCAATTTTGGTCTTTAATGCAGGGCCGACAGACAAGTTCTT
>NW_019955979.1:0-1278 GCF_002910315.2 Salvelinus sp. IW2-2015
CCATCACAAAGCCCTGACCTCAATCCTATAGAAAATCTGTGGGCAGAACTGAAAAAGCTTGTGCGAGCAAGGAGGCCTACAAACCTGACTCAGTTACACCAGCTCTGTCAGGAGGAATGGGCCAAAATTCACCCAACTTATTGTGGGAAGCTTGTGGAAGGCTACCTGAAACGTTTGACCCAAGTTAAACAATTTAAAATCAAAGCTACCAAATACTAATTGAGTGTATGTAAACTTCTGACCCATTGGGAATGTGATGGAAGAAATAAAAGCTGAAATAAATCACTCTCTCTACTATTATTCTGACATTTCACATTCTTAAAATAAAGTGGTGATCCTAACTGACCTAAGACAGGGAATTTATACTAGTATTAAATGTCAGGAATTGTGAAAAACTGAGTTTAAATGTATTTGGCTAAGGTGTATGTAAACTTCCGACTTCAACTGTATACAAAAGTAAGTGGACACCCCTTCAAATTAGTGGGTTCTGCTATTTCAGCCACACCTGTTGCTGACAGGTCTATAAAAATCGAGCACATAGCCATGTAATTTCCATAGACAAACATTGGCAGTTTAATGGCCTCACTGAAGAGCTCCATGACTTTCAACGTGGCACCGTCATAGGATGCCACCTTTCCAACAAGTCAGTTCATCAAATTTCTGGCCTACTCGAGCTGCCCCGCTCAATTGTAAGTACTGTTATTGTGAAGTGCAAATGCCTAGGAGCAACAATGGCTTAGCCTCGGAGTGGTAGGCCACACAAGAAGTAGTAGGCCACACAAGCTCACAGAACGGGACAACCGAGTGCTGAAGCTCATAGTGCGTAAAAATCATCTGTCCTCGGTTGCAACACTTACTACCGAGTTCCAAACTGCCTCTGGAAGCAATGTCAGCACAATAACTGTTCGTCGGGAGCTTCATGAAATGTGTTTCCATGGCCRAGCAGCCGCAAACGATTCTGTGCTTCCAACTTTGAGGCAACAGTATGGGGATGGCCCTTTTTGTTTCAGGAATGCCCCTGCGTACAAAGCAAGTTCAATACAGAAATGGTTTGTCGAGATCGGTGTGGAAGAATTTGACTGGTCTGCACAGAGCCCTGACCTCAAACCCATCGAACACCTTTGGGATGAATTGGAAAGAAGACTGTGAGCCAGGCCTAATCGCTCAACATCAGTGCCAGACCTCACTAATGCTCTTGTGGCTAAATGGAAGCAAGTCCCCGCAGCAATATTCCAACATCTATTGGAAAGCCTTCCCAGAAGAGTGGATGCTGTTATT
>NW_019955980.1:0-1278 GCF_002910315.2 Salvelinus sp. IW2-2015
ATATATATATATATATTTATTCACAGCATTATCGGACTGAGCTTGTTGTCATTGCAGGCGATCTCAACACTGTGCATTACAGGGAAGACATCCTCCTCCCTCATGTGGTACCCTTCCTGCAGGCTCATCCTGACATGACCCACCAGCATGACAATGCCACTAGCCATACTGCTCGTTCTGTGCGTGAGTTCAGAGACAGGAAAGTCAGTGTTCTGCCATGGCCAGCGAAGAGCCCGGATCTCAATCCTCTTGAGCACGTCTGGGACCTGTTGAATCGGAGGGTGAGGGCTAGGGTCATTCCCCCCAGAAATGTCTGGGAACTTGCATGTGCCTTGGTGGAAGAGTGGGGTAACATCTCACAGCAAGAACTGGAAAATCTGGTGCAGTCCATGAGGTGGAGATGCACTGCAGTACTTACTGCAGCTTATTTTGACCCCCCTTTGTTCAGGTACACATTATTCAATTTCTGTTAGTCACATGTCTGTGGAACTTGTTCAGTTTATGTCTCAGTTGTTGAATCTTGTTATGTTCATACAAATATTTACACACGCAGTTAACAGTGAGAGGACGTTTCTTTTTTTGCTGAGTATATATATATATATTTGTTTAAATAATGAAAAACTGCAGGTTAATAAAAAATAAAAATACAATTTGAACTCTTTTTACCCCCCTTTTCTCCCCAATTCCTTGATATCCAATTACGATCTTGTCTCATTGCTGCAACTCCCCAACAGGCTCGGGAGAGGCGAAGGTCTCTCCCGAGTATTGCGTCCTCCAAAACATGAAAACATGCCAAACCGCGCTCCTTAACACCCACCCGCTTAACCCGGAAGCCAGCCGCACCAATGTGTCACAGGAAACACCATTCAACTGACTACCAGCTTCAGCTAGACTGTGATGAGCCAAGTAAAGCACCCCCAGGCCAAATCCTCCCCCAGGCCAAATCCTCCCCCAGGCTAAATCCTCCCCCAGGCCAAATCCTCCCCCAGGCCAAATCCTCCCCCAACCCGGAGGACACTGGGCCAATTGTGCTCCGCCCTACAGGACTCACGGTCACGGCCGGTTGTGACACAGCTTGGGATCGAACCCGGGTCTGTAGTGACGCCTTAACCACTGCAATGCAGTGTCTTAGACCGCTGCGCCACTCGGGAGGCCCACCTTTTTACAGTTAATAATAAAAAACAAAAAAATACTCTTTGACTTAACAAATTCAACACAGACTCCTAAACTGCCACCAGGGAATCAAGATGCAGGGAGTTCTGCAGGTTATTTAAAAAA
>NW_019955981.1:0-1278 GCF_002910315.2 Salvelinus sp. IW2-2015
CGGACGCTTATAAGAAATATTGCTATGAACCATCAAACATGCAAAGTGTAAATACAGGACTAAGATTGAATCGTACTACACCGGCTCCGACGCTCACCGGATGTGGCAGGGCTTGCAAACAATTTCGGACGACAAAGGGAAGCCCAGCTGCAAGCTGCCCAGTGACACAAGCCTACCAGACGAGCTAAATTACTTCTATGCGTGCTTCGAGGCAAGCAAAAATGAAGCATGCATGAGCGCACCAGCTGTTCCGGGAGACTGTGTGATCACACTCGCCGTAGCCGATGTGAGTAAGCCCTTTAAACAGGTCAACATTCACAAGGCCGCAGGGCCAGATGGATTACCAGGATGTGTACTCCAAGCATGCGCTGACCAACTGGCAAGTGTCTTCACTGACATTACACAAAGAGATCTTCTGTTGAATCTAAAAATGAATCTTGATGGTTGTACAGTCGTCTCAAATAAAACTGTGAAGGACCTCGGCGTTACTCTGGACCCTGATCTCTCTTTTGACGAACATTGTCACGTTCGTCGTAAGGATCGGACCAAGGCGCAGCGTGAATAGAGTTCCACATAATTTTTATAAACAGAAACTCACCTAACAAAACAACAAACAACCAAACGAACCGTGAAGCTATAAGAATAGTGCAGACAGGCAACTAAACATAGAACAAGATCCCACAACACAAACGAGGAAAATGGCTACCTAAATATGATCCCCAATCAGAGACAACGATAAACAGCTGTCTCTGATTGGGAACCATATCAGGCCAACATAGACATACAAAAACCCCTAGACATACAAAAAACCCTGGACATACAAAAAACCCTAGACATACCAAAACTAGCGTACCCACCCTAGTCACACCCTGACCTAACCAAAATATATAGAAAAACAGAGATATCTAAGGTCAGGGCGTGACAAACATATCAAGACTGTTTCAAGGACAGCTTTTTTCCATCTACGTAACTTTGCAAAACTCAGAAATTTGTCTCAGGATGGTAAGTTGGTGGTTGAAGATTACCCTCTAGTGGTGTGGAGGCTGTGCTTTGGCAAAGTGGGTGGGGTTATATCCTGCCTGATTGGCCCTGTCCGGGGTATCATCGGATGGGGCCACAGTGTCTCCTGACCCCTCCTGTCTCAGTCTCCAGTATTTATGCTGCAGTAGTTTATGTGTCGGGGGTTTAGGGTCAGTCTGTTATATCTGGAGTATTTCTCCTGTCTTATCTGGTGTCCTGTGTGAATTTAAGTATGCTCTCTCTAATTCTCTCTTTCTT
>NW_019955982.1:0-1277 GCF_002910315.2 Salvelinus sp. IW2-2015
GACAACTACTGTGATTATTATTATTTGACCATGCTGGTCATTTATGAACATTTGAACATCTTGGTCATGTTCTGTTATAATCTCCACCTGGCACAGCCAGAAGAGGCCTGGCCACCCCTCATAGCCTGGTTCCTCTCTAGGTTTCTTCCTAGGTTTTGGCCTTTCTAGGGAGTTTTTCCTAGCCACCGTGCTTCCACACCTGTATTGCTTGCTGTTTGGGGTTTTAAGCTGGGTTTCTGTACAGCACTTTGAGATATCAGCTGATGTAAGAAGGGCTATATAAATAAATTTGATTTGATTTTGGTCTGACAAACACCAATGTAGCTTTGTCACCTTTCACCGCATCGGCGGATGCCGATTGAGATGCAGCCCATGCAAAAAACAGATATTTGTAGCTTAAACTGACACATTTTTATAGGGATATTTGTATTATGCTAATTAGATTTCCGTGCGGGCGCGGACATCGACTCTAGGGGTTTCATTAAAGCCAGATGACACGTCTCTGATTTCAAACAGCCTATAGATGCCATTCCTGCTAATTGTACTTAATCGGATTGTAGCCTGTGGGACCTTTATAGGTCCTGCACTATGTGACAATATTTCATCTACTGCTACATTTCTCTGCATAATGTATTGTAATACAACTTTTAAACAACACAACATACTTTTATTCCACATGCAAAACTCTTTATTCATCTTTTTCTCACACTATCCCTTTCTTTTACCTAAAAAAACTATCTAAGTCCTTGAGCAAGCCCTGTAAAGTGTTTGTGTCAAAAATGGTGGTATAACAGCTATAAGATAAGGCCTTTGATGGAGGCCAATAGGAGAGTGGATGCTAGCATGATTATGTAAGCATCATACAGAAATAGCTTGTTGAAGTGGAGTGCACAGCGATGTTGTCTCTTTGGGGAACACTTAAAACAATAGTGTCCTTAATTAGATGCTAGATTACATCTGCAGTGGCATGGCTCAACTGCAAATAAATCATTAGCTGTTTTTCCAACAAACTTTTTTTTCTAAACTAAGCAGGATCCTCTGCCCCATTGTGGGCGCTATGTATCTTATTCATAACTGTTGCCGATTTTAGCTTTTCTAGTCTAGATGTTAAATAGACTATGGTAAGTGAATGTTTTTCACTGTTGACTTACTCAAACTGTATGTTGACAGTGAGACAACTAAGGCATGACACAGGAACACAGCTAGTCATCATGTGGCTGATAATGGGCTCTCTCTCCTCTCTCGCTCTGCCCCCTCAGGCACTCACTGAGATAGGT
>NW_019955983.1:0-1277 GCF_002910315.2 Salvelinus sp. IW2-2015
GGGCTTCCTTTACGGCGGCGGCTCTGGTGCGGGACGTAGACCCGCCTCTGGCTCCCCCCACATTGGTGGCGCCTCTGGTGCGGGGACCCTCGCCGCCGACCCCGGACTGGGCACCCTCGTTGCGGGCCCCGGACTGGGCACACTCGTTGCCGGCCCCGGACTGGGCACCCTCATTGCGMGCCCTGGACTGGAGACCGTCGCTGGAGGCTCCGGACTGGAGACCGTCGCTGGAGGCTCCGGACTGGAGACCYTCGCTGGAAGCTCCGGACTGGAGACCGTCGCTGAAGGCTCCGGACTGGAGCACGTCGCTGGAGGCTCCGGACTGGAGACCGTTGTTGAAGGCMCCGGACTGGGGACCAGGCTGGGGAGACCTACTGGAGGCCTGGTCCTTGGAGGAGGCACTGGATGGACCAGGCTGGGGAGACCTACTGGAGGCCTGGACCTTGGAGGAGGCACTGGATGGACCGGGCTGTGGGGGAGCACTGGAGATCTGGTGCGTATCCCTGGCACCACTCTTCCCGGGAGAATGCCCACTTTAGCCCGGCACCTCCAGAGCGCAGGCACAGGTCGAACCAGGCTGTAGGGGAGCACTGGAGATCTGGTGCTTACCACTTGCACCTCTCCTCTTGGCTGAATGCCCACTTTAGCCCGGCATCACTGAGCAGTCACAGCGCACCGGAGACACAGTACGCAGAGCCGGCGCAGGATACCATGGGCCGAAACGGTACACCGGAGACCAAGCGCGCTTAGCTGCCACAGCCTGCCCTGGCTGGATGCCCACTCTAGCGTGGTAATTACGGAGAGCTGGCTCCGGGCGCACCGGGCTGTGCATGCGCACCGGAGACACCGTGCGCTTTACCGCATAACACGGTGCCTGCCCGGGCACTCGCTCCCCGCGGTAAGCCCGGGAAGTTGGCTCAGGTCTATAACCTGCCACCGCCAATCTCCCCGTGTGCCCCCGCCCCCAAAAAATGTGGGGCTGCCTCTCGTGCCTGCTTTGCTGACTTGCCTCATATCGCCGCCTCTCAGCTTTAGCTGCTTCCKGTTCCTCTTTCCGACGGCGATATTCCCCAGCCTGCCTCCAGGGTCCTTTCCGGTCCAGGATTTCCTCCCAAGTCCATGAATCCTGAACCCTCTGCTCCTCCTTACCACGCTGCTTGGTCTGCTTGTGGTGGGTAGTTCTGTCACGCTCGTCTGATGAAGAAGGAGTGGACCAAAGCGCAGCGTGGTACGTGTTCATGATATTTATTTAAAACTGAACACTAGAACAAAAATAA
>NW_019955984.1:0-1277 GCF_002910315.2 Salvelinus sp. IW2-2015
GAGGTTCCGGGCTGTAGACCGTCGCTGGAGACTCCGGTCTGTACACACGCACTGGTGGACGAGTGCGAGGAGCCGGCACAGGACGTACTGGGCTGTGGAGGCACACTGGAGGCCTGGTGCGTGGAGCCGGCACAGGTGACACCAGACTGATGACATGCTCTTCACGGCGAGTGCGGGGAGACGTCACAGGAGGTACCGGGCTGGGGAGGTACACTGGAGGCCTTGTGCGTGGAGCCGGCACAGGTGGCACCGGACTGATGACACGCTCTTCAGGGTGAGTGCCGTTCAGAATACACCTAACCAACATCTCCCACCGATCTCCCTCCTCCAACAGCTCCATCATTTCACCAACTGTCTCTGGTTCTCTCCTCGGCTCGACCGACAGTCCCTTGTGCTAATCTACACACAATATTCCATAATGACAAAGCGAAAACCGTTTTTTTCGTTGCAAAAAATAAATTAAAACACCTTATTTAAATAAATATTAAGACCCTTTGCTATGAGATTCGACATTGAGCTCAGGTCCATCCTGTTTCCACTGATCCTCCTTGAGATGTTTCTACAACTTGATTGGAGCCCACCTGAGGTAAATTAAATTGATTGGACATGATTTGGAAAGGCACACACCTGTCTATATAAGGTCCCACAGTTGACAGTACATGTCAGAGCAACAGCCAAGCCATGAGATCAAAGGAAATGGCTGTAGCGCCCAGAGAAAGGTTTGTGTCGAGGCATAGATCTGGGGAAGGTTACCAAACATTTCTGCAGCATTGAAGGTCTTCAAGAACACAATGGCCTACATTATTCTTAAATGGAAGAAGTTTTGAACTGCCAAGACTCTTCCTAGAGCTGGCCGCCTGGCCAAACTGAGCAATCGGGGGAGAAGGGCCTTGGACAGGGAGCTGACCAAGAACCTGATGGTTACTATGACAGTGTTCCAGAGTACCTATGTGGAGATGAGAGAACCTTCCAGAAGGACAACCATCTCTGCAGCACTCCACCAATCAGGCCTTTATGGTAGAGTGGCCAGACGGAAGCCACTCCTCAGTAAAATGTCAGCCCAATTGGAGTTTGCCAAAAGGCACCTAAAGACTCTCAGACCATGCGAAGCAAGATTCTCTGGTCTGATGAAACCAATATTGAACACTTTGGCCTGAATAGCAAGTATCACATCTGGAGGAAACCTGACACCATCCCTATGAGGAAGCATGGTGGTGGCAGCATCATGCTGTGGGGTTGTTTTTCAGTGGCAGGGACTGGGAGACTAGTCAGGCTTG
>NW_019955985.1:0-1277 GCF_002910315.2 Salvelinus sp. IW2-2015
CACTCCTACATTGTCTTGGCTGTGTGCTTAGGGTCTTTGTCCTGTTGGAAAGTGAACCTTCGCCCCAGTCTGAGGTCCTGAGCGCTCTGGAGCAGGTTTTCATCAAGGATCTCTCTGTACTTTGCTTCGTTAATCTTTCCCTCGATCCTGACTAATCTTCCAGTCCCTGCCTCTGAAAAACATCCTCACAGCATGATGCTGCCACCACCATGCTTCACCGTAGAGATTGTGCCAGGTTTTCTCCAGACGTGACACTTGGCATTCAGGCCAAAGATTTCAATCTTGGTTTCATCAGACCAGAGAATCTTGTTTCTCATGATCTGAGTCCTTTAGGTGCCTTTTGGCAAACTCCAAGCGGGCTGTCATGTGCCTTTTACTGTGCCTTTTACATCCTTCTGGCCACTCTACCATAAAGGCCTGATTAGTGGAGTGCTGCAGAGATGGTTGTCCTCCTGGAAGGTTCTCTTATCTCCACAGAGGAACTCTGGAGCTCATTCAGAGTGACCATCGGGTTCTTGGTCACCTCCCTGACCAAGGCCCTTCTCCCCCGACTGCTCAGTTTGGCCGGGCAGCCAGCTCTAGGAAGAGACTTGGTGGTTCCAAACGTCTTCTATTTAAGAATGATGGAGGCCACAGTGTTCTTGTGGACCTTCAATTTTTTGGTACCCTTCCACAGACCTGTGCTTCGATACAATCCTGTCTCGGAACGCTACGGACAATTCCTTCAACCTCATGGCTTTGTTTTTGCTCTGACATGCACTGTCAACTGTGAGACCTTATAAAGACAGATGTGTGCCTTTACAAATCATGTCCAATCAATTGAATTTACCACAGGTGGACTCCAATCCAGGGATGATCAATTGAAACAGGATGCCCCTGAGCTCAATTTTGAGTCTCATAGCAAAGGTTCTGAATAGTTATGTAAATAAAGTATGTCTGTTTTTGTTATTTTTAATACATTTGCAAGAATTTCTAAAAACCTGTTTTCTCTTTGTCATTATGGGGTATTGTGTAGATTTTAGAATCAGGCTGTAACATAACACAATGTGTAAAAAGTCAAGGGGTCTGAATACTTTCCGAATGCACTGTACGGGTTGAAAATGGCAGATTTGGACACTGATAAGCGCTTAAATTGGAACACAGTGGTTTTACAGTAACATGCTGTCAGAGCGAGGGTCTCTGCCAAACAGCTCTGTGTGGGTTTTGACTGACAGCCGCTCTGAATTTCAGCACCACGCAGCAAGATGTTACCCCCCATCACTCCGCTAATTGGGCAA
>NW_019955986.1:0-1277 GCF_002910315.2 Salvelinus sp. IW2-2015
CTCCAGAGCGCTTAGGACCTCAGACTGGGGTGAAGGTTCACCTTCCAACGGGACAACGACCCTAAGCACACAGCCAAGACAGCGCAGGAGTGACTTCGGGACAAGTCTCTGAATGTCCTTGAGTGGCCCAGCCAGAGCCCGATCGAACATCTCTGGAGAGACCTGAAAATAGCTGTGCAGCGACACTCCCCATCCAAACTGACAGAGCTTGAGAGGATCTCCAGAGAATAAAGGGAGCAACTCCCCAAATACAGGTGTGCCAAGCTTGTAGCGTCATACCCGAGAAGAAATTGTTGCCAAAGGTTCTTCAACAAAGTATTGAGTAAAGGGTCTGAATACTTATGTAAATGTGATATTTCCGTATATATATTTTTTGAAAACATTTCMAAAAACATTTTTTTGCTTTGCCATTATGGGGTACTGTGTGTAAATTGATGAGGGGGAATTTTTTTTTTAAACAATTGTAGAATAATGTTTAAACGTAACAAAATTTGGAAAATTCAAACAATCTGAATACTTCCCGAATGCACTGTATGGGTAGATGAATGGGTGTACTGAGTTGGGGATACCTTAATCTTTCGTGCACAGACTACTTAAACATAGATGGAATTAATCATTGTTCAATTAATTAACATGTATGGACTCAGAACGTAAACGAGAATCTGACCAATATTCTAGTTCTGGGTTAACCAAGATTAGGGATACCTGCATTACACCTTGGCATAATGCCACTGTAATGTGGAATATCACCAATTTGACACTCAATTAGGCCTACATGAATTCAGACGACCTACCATTTCTAATAGGCTGTATTTACATTGCCCTGATTAATGTTAAAAAGGAAAAGAATGCATTTCTTTATTTTTACTTTTTTCTACATTGTATAATAATAGTGAAGACATCAAAACTATGAAATAAGACATATGGAATCATGTAGTAACCCAAAAAGTATTAAACACATCAAAATATATTTTATATTTGAGGTTCTTCAAATAGCCACCCTTTGCCTTGATGACAGCTTTGCACACTTTTGGGATTCTCTTAACCAGCTTCATGAGACAGTCACCTGGAATGCATTTCAATTAACAGGTGTGCCTTCTTAAAAGTTAATTTGTGGATTTCTTTCCTTCTTAATGCGTTTGAGCCAATCAGTTGTGATGTGACAAGGTAGGGTTGGAATATAGAAGATAGCCCTATTTGGTCAAAGACCAAGTCCATATTATGGCAAGAATAGCTCAAATAAGCAAAGAGAAACGACAGTCCATCATTACTTTAAG
>NW_019955987.1:0-1276 GCF_002910315.2 Salvelinus sp. IW2-2015
ACAATTAATGGAGAAAGAATCGGGTTTTGGAATTAATGCCGAAAATAATGTCTGAGGTTAACACAGGCATAGGAGATAATATCAGTGAGTTGACATGACATTTATGAGCTTTAAAAAAAAAATGCTTAAGAATTCAGAAAACGTGTCATTATTTGTTTATATAAAAAAAAAATGGAACCTTTATTTAACTAGGCTAGTCAGTTTAAGAACAAATTCTTATTTACAATGACGGCTTACCAGGGAACAGTGGGTTAACTGCCTTGTGTGGGTTAACTGCCTCATGTGTATAACTACAACCTATTGGCAAATCGCACATTTCAGAGTTTCCTATTTCCGACTGGCACATGAACGCGGCAATAATCTCCCGATGTATACTGAGCAAAAATATAAACGCAACATGCAACAATTTCAATGATTTTACTGAGTTACAGTTCATATGAGGAAAGCAGTCAATTGAAATAAATTCATGAGGCCCTAATCCATGTATTTGACTTGACTGAGAATACAGAAGGTAGGGGCGTGGATCAGAAAAACCAGTCAGTATCTGGTGTGACCACCACTTGCCTCATACAGCGCGACACATCTCCTTCACATAGAGTTGATCAGGCTGTTGATTTTGCCCTGTGGAATGTTGTCCCACTCCTCTTCAATGGCTGTGTGAAGTTGCTGGATATTGGCGGGAACTGGAACACGCTGTCTTACACATCAATCCAGAGCATCCCAAACATGCTCAATGGTTGAGGGACAGCTATTGGGGAACTGTGGGGTGATCTTGGAGGGTTCGGGTTCACGTTTTTTGGCCTAGATGTAGATCGGTCAACCTGCCCTAGGGCAGGGCAATGACCCTGGATGCTTCTGTGTGTCGCTCTGAATGGGAATCTGTTGGATGACTGGTATGATGTAGTTATTGAGTGGCTTCACTGCAAGTATATTGTATTTTTTTCGAATATTCAATAAATAAAAAAATCTGGATAATTTCGGTGATCTTTTATTTCAGCTCATGACTTGGGACCAGCACTAAATATTGCGTTTATATTTATGTTTAGTGTAAAACTCGTGGGATATGCCTTGTTCTAGTCTAGTCAGAAAGAGTTAACGCGGAAATTTCCGACTTGCCAACTGGTTGTATAAATATAAACAGTTACAAAGTTGAAAGTTACCGAGTTTCCTAGTGCCGACTGGTATTTGAACGTGGCAATAATGTTTTGGGACGCGCACATTTGCGTCCTGTGACGTGTACTTGAACCCGGAAGAGATTTCGCTGCAGAGCCGCAGC
>NW_019955988.1:0-1276 GCF_002910315.2 Salvelinus sp. IW2-2015
CTTATTGTAGTCTACTACTTTTACCACTTTTAGTCTTGAAATCTTTGGTTGTTTACTACACTACTCACTATGTTTAGCACATGGCCTCGCATGTGAATCCTTAAAGAGATGGATGGGGCTAAGGCTTAAGAGGGTGTGAACGATGCTGAATGGGGGTAAACAAAGAAGAGCTCTCCAGTAGGTTTACCAAAACATTCAATAGCCATTTTCTCAAAATTGGGGTTACATGTTTATCAACTTTCAAAGCAGAATTACTTTCCCATTGTTCCTCAACTGCAGTGTATGATATACCGTTTTCTACTTTTATCCCATCTTTAAAAAACACTCTCTCTCTCTCTCTCTCTCTCTCTCTCTGCATGCTGGGAGTGTTTGGTGCATGCTGGGAATTGAATGATTGAGTGAGTGCGTGTGTTGTGTAGAGTTAGAAATTCAGAACTTTTTCGGTTTTCTCTTTCTTGGTGGATTTCTTTTGTTTTCTTCTGTGCATGATTAAGATTATTATAATTTTTTTGTGTGGTAGAATTAAGTATTTCGTTTTTTTCGTATCGAAAGTACCTTGAGTTTGGCGGGGATGGCAGCCCGAATTGGGATGCCGTCCCTGTCACTTCGGCATGGCTTTAGGTGTGTTACTGAAGCTACTGTCACGGTGGAGGAGTTTCTGGTCGCCGTGGGAGAGAAGGTAGGATATGAGAATGTTGCTTATGCGTCGCTGATGAATAAAGCGGTGGTGGTATTTCTTAAAGAAGAGCGTCTTGTAGATCGTATGGTTGAGCATGGCGTACTTCTTAAAGATATGTTTTTTCAAGTTACGCTTTTTTTTTTCTCCGTCAACAAGGGTAACGATTTCAAATGTACCACCGTTTATTCCAAATGAGCTATTGGAGCGCGAGTTATTGCTCTTTGGGAAGTTTGCAAGTTCAATTAAGGTTGTCCCGTTGGGTTGCAAACACCCGGCGTTGAAACAGGTTATGTCTTTTCGGCGACAGGTGTTTATGTTTTTGGACTCACCAGAGCAGACTTTAGAGTTATCGTTTAAAGTCAAGTATGACAATAGACTGTATATGGCTTATGCTAGTACGGGTAGTCAACGGTGTTTTGAGTGTGGGGATGTTGGCCATAAGCGACATGTTTGCCCGAAAAGGGAGAAGGCAGAGGGAGGGGCGCAGGTGGTCATCGTAACGCCTGGGCCCACTGATGTAGGGAGAGGTGGGCCGACAGTGGTTGAGCAGCCACAAGCACCTGTTGCTGAAGAACAAGTTATCCGTGTTGAGGGCAC
>NW_019955989.1:0-1276 GCF_002910315.2 Salvelinus sp. IW2-2015
TGACATTACAGTTGATCTGGAAGTATTACGTTTTTGGGGCGCTAAAATAAGGGCAATTGTACGGACCAAGGCGATGTACGAGTTTACGTTAGTTGTGGGAGAATTATAATGAAAATGGATGACGAGGTAGTAATGGAATGGTCCACATCTCAGAGGGATTGTCTGGTCATTGCTACAGTAACAACGTTAGAAGTCTTGCTGGTCATTGCGCTAACGCTAGTTAGCATTGGCTCGCAAAACTACCTCCAACTTCCTTCATACTGGACACAGACATAAAAATGATATCCACTAGTTCATCCGACTCTGGGGAAGTAGATACCAAAATGCAGAAGAATCCTTTAAAGATGGCTGGAGCCGTGTGTGTGTGTGGTATGGTTGTAAACAGAAAAATCCCTCATTGTGACTGCTTACTTAAGCAGCCACACACACCCAGTCAGGTATGCAGAAGATCTACTGCCACCTGGTGGGCAACAGGGGAATGTGTGCTACACAAGAAAGACACCACTCAGCCCCACACGCTTCAGGGTTTCTAGAACCATTTCAATAATGGTTAATTAAGTTTGAGCGGAAATAAAACCCTCGGGGGTTTGTGGTATATGGCCAATATACCACGGCTAATGTGTCGTTGTCGCATTGCGTCATGCCTAAGAACAGCCATTAGCCGTGGTATATTGGAAATATACCACACCTCCTCGGGCCTTATTGCTTAAGTCTATACTGTTCACCATGTAGCCTACACAACGGCACACTCACAGAGTAGATATGAGCACCCAGCAACCCGTCGACAGCTCCTTAGCGCTACTCTCAATTCCCACTGCAGTGGGTGCTATAGGAAGTGGCTGCTGGACTAGCTATAGGCTGTAAGCCCATAAGCACTTTATTGATGCGCTCCTTCCTCTCCACTGACCTGGGGAAAGGAGAGGCAGCCATTGTTTCAATACTTGATCCAGGAGGGGATGAATGCATAGAATCAGAATACTAATAGTAATTTAATAAGATCTCTATGATCGAATGTCTCTGCTGTAAACAAMAAGCTTGACATCTAGCCTCTTACATAGCAAGTTAGCAAACCGAAGGCATAGCTGGAGCCCTGAGCTAGATATAATTTGACACATCTTAGATTTCTTATAGTTTTAATTAACTTCTAGTTATAAGCAGTGGCGTAGCACAGTATTGAAAATCCTACCATCGGTATATCGCCCAAACCTACTAGAGGGGGAACATCCATGGTGGATAATGTGTTATGCCATGTTGGCAGGGATCTTTTAAAATATAC
>NW_019955990.1:0-1276 GCF_002910315.2 Salvelinus sp. IW2-2015
CTGCTATAATAGCCTCCACTCTTCTGGGAAGGCTTTGGGGATCCTAATAAAATACCAAATACCCCCAAAAATACTGCTAGATGTTGGAACATTGCTGTGGGAACACACAAAAAAATGGTTACAGCCTTATTCTAAAATTGATTAAATCTGTTATTTTTTTCTCATCAATCTCCACACAATACCCCATATTGACAAAAGAAAAACAGGTTTTTAGAAACTGAGATGGGTCAACCTGCCAGAATGACAACCATCTTCACTGAGGAACTCCAGAGCTCTGTCAGAGTGACCATCGGGTTCTTGGTCACCTCCCTGACCAAGGCCCTTATCACCGATTGCTGTTTGGCCAGGCGGCCATCTCTAGGAAGAGTCTTGTTGGTTCCAAACTTCTTCCTTTTAAGAATGATGGAGGCCACTGTGTTCTTGGAGACCTTCAATGCTGCAGACATTTTTTGGTACCCTTCCCCAGATCTGAGCCTCAACACAATCCTGTCTCGGAGCTCTAAGGACAATTCCTTTGACCTCATGGCTTGGTTTTTGCTCTGACATGCACTGTCAACTGGGGGAACTTATATAGACAGGTGTGTGCCTTTCCAAATCATGTTCAGTCAATTTAATATTCCATAGGTGGACTCCAATCAAGCTGTAGAAACGTCTCAAGGATGATCAATGGAAACAGGATGCACCTGTGCTCAATTTGGAGTCTCATAGCAAAGGGTCTGAATACTTATGTAAAGGTATTTCTGTTATGTTTTTCTTGTATGTCTAAACACCTGTTTTTGCTTTTTCATTATTGGGTATTGTGTGTAGATTGCTGTGGATAGTTTTTTATTTAATACATTTTATAATAAAGCTGTCATATAGCAAATTTGGAAATAGTCAAGGGATCTGAATACTTTTCGAAGGGATTGTATGCTGTAACGTTTAAGATTTCCCTTCACTGAAACTAAGGGGCCTAGAAAAACTGCCCTAGACCAATATTCTTCCTCCACCAAACTTTACAGTTGGCACTATGCATTGGGGCAGGTAGCGTTCTCCTGGCATCCGCCAAACCCAGATTAGTTTGTCGGACTGCCAGAAGATGGTGAAGCATGATTCATCACTCAGAGAGTCCAATGGCGGCGAGCTTTACATAACACAGCCGACACTTGGCATGGCGCATGGTGATCTTAGGCTTGTGTCTGCTGCTCGGCCATGGAAACCCATTTCATGAAGCTCCTGACAAAAAGTTATCGTGCTGACATTGCTTCCAGGCAGTTTGGAACTCGGTAGTGAGTTT
>NW_019955991.1:0-1276 GCF_002910315.2 Salvelinus sp. IW2-2015
TGTAACGGGTGTTCTCCTTCTCTTCGCTTGAAGAGGAGGAGTAGGGATTGGACCAAAGCGCAGCGTTGTGATATGACATAACGAATTTATTAAAGTAAAGACGAAAGAACACGAAAACACTTTAACAAACTACAAAACAACAAACGACGCAGACCGACCTGAACATAAGAACTTACATATACYCGAAGAACGCACGAACAGGTACAGACTACAAACAAACCGAAACAGTCCCGTGTGGCGCTACAAACACAGACACAGGAGACAACCACCCACAACAAACAATGTGAAACAACCTACCTTAATATGGTTCTCAATCAGAGGAAACGTAAAACACCTGCCTCTAATTGAGAACCATATCAGGCAACCCATTAACCAACATAGAAACACATAACATAGAATGCCCACCCCAACTCACGCCCTGACCAACTAAACACATACAAAAACAACAGAAAACAGGTCAGGAACGTGACAGGGTTTATGGCACCCGACGTGCTTCCATGACTTAAATGATTCAATTAACTCTCTTTCTTTCCCCTCTTTTTCTTTTCTGCTACATTGTAGCAACCTAGACACCGACAAGCTTTCAGGTGAGTGTTGGGGCTACTGTCTGTGTTAATGTGGCCTATTCTTTCTTCACATTAACCCTGCAATCTCCCCAACGTGCTTCCAGTTAAGCATTGGTCTCACCTGTGGAGCTTTTGTGCTCAACATGCTATGTTAGTATCTTATTGTTGTGATAGGCTGTCAAAACATTAGCATAATCTTCCTCGTTATCGTCATCACATCACCATTCCCATATTCATCATCGCCGATCATCATCTGTTATTATCGGTCTGGGTATAAACTGTAACATGACAGACATCTAGGTCTCCAGCTCTTGGAGGTGAGTGGCAGATTGTCTGGAAAGCCAATGAATAGTACAAAGACATGTAAACACTCACTTCCGAGAATAAATCTGCTGCATAATTTATTGAATGGCAAAAGCGTCAGTCAGTGCAGCAGCTTGACGTCAGGGGGAAGTTAACTATCTCTCATCACTGTAAGTGCCTTCGCTGCGTCATCTTGGAGTGAGTCCAGTGGACATCGGTCAATGTCTGCTTCATAGGTGAAGGAAATCCAGGGCACTCTTTGATTGGTGAAAGTTAAAATGCCCTGATTCATTTGACATTACCATGGTCAACTGTGACTACAGTTGACATTACCATGGTCAAGTATGAGTGCAGTTGACATTACCATGGTCAAGTATGACTACAGTTGGCATTACCATGGTCAAGTA
>NW_019955992.1:0-1276 GCF_002910315.2 Salvelinus sp. IW2-2015
GAAAGGGCCTTCCCCAAACTGTTGCCACAAAGTTGTGTACCGTTAAGATTTCCCTTCACCGGAACTAAGGGGCATAGCCCGAACCATGAAACAGCTACAGACCTGTCTCTTATACACATCTAGATGTGTATAAGAGACAGGTATGATGTAGAATTAAGATTTCCCTTCACTGGAACTAAGGGGCCTAGCCCGAACCATGAAACAGCTACAGACCATTATTCCTCCAAAACGTACAGTTGGCACTCTGTGTTGGGGCTGTCTCTTATACACATCTAGATGTGTATAAGAGACAGATACCACTGGGCAACAACTGGTTGAATCAACGTTGTTTCCACATCATTTAAAAATCAAATATCTATGTGATGACTGACATTGAATCAAGGTGGACAACTGATTGGATTTCCAAAAAGTCATCAATATAAGGGAATTTTGTGTTTTTTTCACCCAACTTTTTTTGTTATTATTATTTCACATTGGTTGAGTTGTCATCTAATGTGAATTCAAAGGTAAATCAAAACTAGGCATTGAAATGAAGTTTGTGCCGAGTGGGATATCCAATACTACATGATCCACAGGAGAAGGTGAGCATGGCAGACACACTCAGCAGTGAGATCAATGAGAGTTCACTGCTGCTCCACACTTCACACAGCAGGAGGAAATGATATACCCACAGAGGAAAGACAACAGGACGGGAGAGGTGGGAGGAGGAGAGAAGAGAGACAATGAGAGGCCTCGGTAGAGTGGAAATGGAGATGGTGCAGGATCAGGAAGTGTGTGGCTTAAAACAGGGTCCTGAAAATAAACTTTGGTGTTGGTTACTTGGTGGGTCACAAGGAAATCCAATCGTTGTGGTTAGAAAGATGTTTCAATATAGTGTTTAAAAAGGACTATATAAAATGCTACCTCTAATGGTCCGTTATTGAAATGGAGGTGGTGATATGTTGAGAGAGGTTGTTTTGAGCCCTGTGTCAGACAAATGTTATACTGTCTGTTTTTAGTGAGAAAACTTTGACATTCCTTCTGGCACCCGAGAATAGTACCTCCTCTGTCAGTGTGTGTGTGTGTGTGCTGGTGTGTGTGTGTGTGCTGGTACTGTATGACCCCAGTCAGCCTCCATCCCAAGAGTTAGAATCTCATGGCTAAACTCAAGGATATGCTTTCTTGCGCCCTTATCCTTGCCTACAGCTGCAGGGTGTAGATTCTGTCTCTTATACACATCTAGATGTGTATAAGAGACAGGTGTGTGTGTGTGCGTGTGTGTGCAAATCAAACATAT
>NW_019955993.1:0-1276 GCF_002910315.2 Salvelinus sp. IW2-2015
TTTGCACACTCTTGGCATTCTCTCAACCAGCTTCAAGACGTAGTCACTTGGAATGCATTTCAATTAACCTTGTTAAAAGTTCAATAGTGGAATTTCTTTTGTTCTTAATGCGTTTGAGCCAATCAGTTGTGTTGACAAGGTAGGGGTGGTATACAGAAGATGGTCTTTTACCAAATAGGGCTAAGTCCGTATTATGGCAAGAACAGCTCAAATAAGCAAAGAGAAATGACAGTACATCATTACTTTAAGACATGAAGGTCAGTCAATCCGGAAAATTGCAAGAACTTAAAAAAAAAATTCAAGTGTAGTCACAAAAACCATCAAGTTACCTCTGCTGCAGAGGATAGGTTCATTAGAGTTAATTGCACCTCAGATTGCAGACCAAATAAATTCTTCACCGAGTTCAAATAACAGACACATCTCAACATCAACTGTTCAGAGGAGACTGCATGAATCAGGCCTTCATGGTCAAATTGCTGCAAAGAAATCACTACTAAGGGACACCAATAAGAAGAAGAGACTTGCTTTGGCCAAGAAACACGAGCAATGGACATTAGACCAGCGGAAAGCTGTCCTTCGGTCTGATGAGTCTGAACTTGAGATTTTTTGGTTCTAACCGCCATGTCTTTGTGAGACGCAAAGTAGGTGAACAGATTATCTCTGCATGTGTGGTTCCCACCATGAAGCATGGAGGAGGAGGTGTGATGGTGCTTTGCTGGTGACACTGTTGTGATTTATTTAGAATTCAAGTCAAACTTAACCAGCATGGCTACCACAGCATTCTGCAGCGATACGCCATCCGATCTGGTTTGCGCTTAGTGGGACAATCATTTGTTTTTCAACAGGACAATGACCCAACACACCTCCAGGCTGTGTAAGGGCTATTTGACCAAGTAGGAGAGTGATGGAGTGCAGCATCAGATGACCTGGCCTCCACAATCTCCTGACCTCAACCCAATTGAGATGGTTTGGGATAAGTTGGACAGCAGAGTGAAGGAAAAGCAGCAAACAAGTGCTCAGCATGTGTTAACGCCTTCAAGACTGTTGGAAAAGCAATCCAGGTGAAGCTGGTTGAGAGAATGCCAAGGGTGTGTAAAGCTATCATAAAGGCAAAGGGTGGCTACTTTAAAGAATCTCAAATATGAAATATATTTTGATTTGTTTTACACTTTTTTGGTTACTACATGTGTTATTTCATAGTTTTGATGTCTTAAAGAAAAACCCTTGAATGAGTTGGTGTCAACTTCTGACTGGTACTGTACTTTCAGATATTTAT
>NW_019955994.1:0-1276 GCF_002910315.2 Salvelinus sp. IW2-2015
TACCAACGGGACATTAAAAACTGTAATATCTTATGTTTCACCGAGTCGTGGCTGAACGACGACATCAAGAACATACAGCTGGCGGGTTATACACTGTATTGACAAGACAGAACAGCGACACAGCTGGTGCGCGATATCTAAGAAACTCTCAAAAGTTTTGCTCGCCTGAGGTAGAGTATCTCATGATAAGCTGTAGACCACACTATCTACCTAGAGAGTTTTCATCTGTATTTTTCTTAGCTGTCTACACTCCACCACGTACCGAGGCTGGCACTAAAACCGCACTCAATGAGCTGTATACGGCCATAAGCAAACAGGAAAATGCTCATCCAGAGGTGGTGCTCCTAGTGGCCGGGGACTTTAATGCAGGGAAACTTAAATCAGTTTAACAGAATTTCTATCAGCATGTTAAATGTGCAACCAGAGGGAAAAACATTCTAGACCACCTTTACTCCACACACAGAGACACGTACAAAGCTCTCCCTTGCCCTCCATTTGGCAATTCTGACCATAACTTTATCCTCCTGATTCCTGCTTACAAGCTAAAATTAAAGCAGGAAGCACCAGTAACTCGTCTATGAAAAAGTGGTCAAATGAAGCAGATGCTAAACTACAGGACTGTTTTGCTAGCACAGACTTGTAAATGTGGCAGGGATTGCTATTACAGACTACAAAGGGAAGCACAGCCGAGAGCTGCCCAGTGAGCTAAATAACTTCTATGCTCGCTTCGAGGCAAGTAACACTGAAACATGCATGAGAGCATCAGCTGTTCCGGATGACTGTGTGATCACACTTTCCACAGCCGATGTGAGTAAGACCTTTAAACAGGTCAACATTCACAAGGCCGCAGGGCCAGATGGATTACCAGGATGTGTACACCGAGCATGTGCTGACCAACTGGCAAGTGTCTTCACTGACATGTTCAACCTCTCCCTGTCTGAGTCTGTAATACCAACATGTTTCAAGCAGACCACCATAGTCCCTGTGCCCAAGAACACTAAGGTAACCTGTCTAAATGACTACCGACCCGTAGCACTCATGTCTGTAGCCATGAAGTGCTTTGAAAGGCTGGTCATGGCTCACATCAACAACATTATCCCAGAAACCCTAGACCCACTCCAATTTGCATACCGACCCAACAGATCCACAGATGATGGAATCTCTATTGCACTCCACACTGTCCTTTCCCACCTGGACAAAAGGAACACCTATGTGAGAATGCTGTTCATTGACTACAGCTCAGCGTTCAACACCATAGTACCCTCAAAGCTCATCA
>NW_019955995.1:0-1276 GCF_002910315.2 Salvelinus sp. IW2-2015
TGTAACGGGTGTTCTCCTTCTCTTCGCTTGAAGAGGAGGAGTAGGGATTGGACCAAAGCGCAGCGTTGTGATATGACATAACGAATTTATTAAAGTAAAGACGAAAGAACACGAAAACACTTTAACAAACTACAAAACAACAAACGACGCAGACCGACCTGAACATAAGAACTTACATATACRCGAAGAACGCACGAACAGGTACAGACTACAAACAAACCGAAACAGTCCCGTGTGGCGCTACAAACACAGACACAGGAGACAACCACCCACAACAAACAATGTGAAACAACCTACCTTAATATGGTTCTCAATCAGAGGAAACGTAAAACACCTGCCTCTAATTGAGAATCATATCAGGCAACCCATTAACCAACATAGAAACACATAACATAGAATGCCCACCCCAACTCACGCCCTGACCAACTAAACACATACAAAAACAACAGAAAACAGGTCAGGAACGTGACAGGGTTTATGGCACCCGACGTGCTTCCATGACTTAAATGATTCAATTAACTCTCTTTCTTTCCCCTCTTTTTCTTTTCTGCTACATTGTAGCAACCTAGACACCGACAAGCTTTCAGGTGAGTGTTGGGGCTACTGTCTGTGTTAATGTGGCCTATTCTTTCTTCACATTAACCCTGCAATCTCCCCAACGTGCTTCCAGTTAAGCATTGGTCTCACCTGTGGAGCTTTTGTGCTCAACATGCTATGTTAGTATCTTATTGTTGTGATAGGCTGTCAAAACATTAGCATAATCTTCCTCGTTATCGTCATCACATCACCATTCCCATATTCATCATCGCCGATCATCATCTGTTATTATCGGTCTGGGTATAAACTGTAACATGACAGACATCTAGGTCTCCAGCTCTTGGAGGTGAGTGGCAGATTGTCTGGAAAGCCAATGAATAGTACAAAGACATGTAAACACTCACTTCCGAGAATAAATCTGCTGCATAATTTATTGAATGGCAAAAGCGTCAGTCAGTGCAGCAGCTTGACGTCAGGGGGAAGTTAACTATCTCTCATCACTGTAAGTGCCTTCGCTGCGTCATCTTGGAGTGAGTCCAGTGGACATCGGTCAATGTCTGCTTCATAGGTGAAGGAAATCCAGGGCACTCTTTGATTGGTGAAAGTTAAAATGCCCTGATTCATTTGACATTACCATGGTCAACTGTGACTACAGTTGACATTACCATGGTCAAGTATGAGTGCAGTTGACATTACCATGGTCAAGTATGACTACAGTTGGCATTACCATGGTCAAGTA
>NW_019955996.1:0-1275 GCF_002910315.2 Salvelinus sp. IW2-2015
CCCTGTACTTCTCACAGAAACCACTTAATGTCAACATCCCCCCCCCCCCCCCCAAACACAGTCCCTGGTGTCACTACTCTTACTCAAATAAAAACAATCTTACTCACAATTTTTTAAGTCTCTCCCCAAATATTGCCGTTTTACCCCAAGTTACCTACAATTGACCCATGTTACATTTAGCCCCAACCTCCCCTATTCACTCTTGGCGAATTGTGGAGCAGTAACGTGACATTGCTGGACAGCCAGAAGCAAGTAGCCTAACAGATCGGTTACTTCTGAAGTCATCTTGTGCTGCTAACAACTCTGGGTTTAAAATGGCGCTGTTCGCACATATTTTAGGAGTTCAGCAATAAATAAAGTAGGTTGTGTAAAGTTGGGATTCCCCCTCTAACAAAGGCCAATACAACTGCTTGTCATAATGCATGTTTCCCTCCCCATGGCACACTTGCCTGCTCCACAAGAGGAATAGTTCACTCCCACAGAACACACAACAAGATATGTAAATAGGTGAACTATTCCAGTGGTAATCAAAGTTGGGGTCTGCAGCGGGGTCACCAAATACATTTTTGTAACCAAAAAAATAAGAGCACAGATTATTGTATGGGACATTAAAACATTTGAGAAAGATCGAAAAAAAAACACTATTCTATTGAGTAAATGTATTGCTTTATTTTCTTAAATAAACCATTACATTTCTTAAAATAAACCAATATATTTCTTAACCTTCAATTCATTGGTTTATTTATGTAAAAATCTAAATTTACATAGTTTAAGGTTGTATCATTAGATTTGGGATCTAATTTCGTGAGAAATTGAGGAAAAAAATATGGTCCCTAGAATTTCTGGTGGGAAAAATGGGGTTCCCGCTGAAAAAAGACAACTCTGTAGAACTTTGTTTGTTACTCGTTTTGTTTTCAGAGAGAGAGAAAAAAAAAAAAGTGGACTGCTTTAGCATCTTCAAAGTGTGCTTCGGCAGAAATATTTTTCCAAGTTATATTTATTTGCCGTGACTAATGATTTTACCGTGGCGCAACTACGTTGTAAGGAATATCCGCTTGGAAGCCATAGGACTGTACAACCACACTTCGGATCTGCTCTCCAGATACTTGGCTCTCTGCTGTTTGCCACTAATGGTTAAAAACCACAGCTTGAAAATCACATGACTTTTTGAAACTGTATTCCAAGACCAGTCAGGCTTCTCTAACAAAGCACAACTTTCCTACAGCACTGGAAAGAAGACTCCACACACATCAACAGATTTAAATAACACCAAAT
>NW_019955997.1:0-1275 GCF_002910315.2 Salvelinus sp. IW2-2015
CAGCCATTGCCCAGAAGGTTTGGAGCTGTTTCTATCCCTCATGGATGTGCCCTGTAGAGCCTCGAAGGTGGTAAAGATTCCAATTCAGAACTCCACACAACTTGACATTTACCTCTCTCAGAGAACAGTGCTGGGTTGGGTAGAGCTGTCATCATAGCACCTGGCTGTCAGAAAAAGCATGTGAGTCAGTCTAGCGATGCTTCCTATGCTCCACTCAGCTTCACCATGGTAGGCAGAGAAAAGAGAGTCACACACCAGCTGGGTCCAGAGAAAAATGGCACCCACCTGTTGAAGAATGCTATATGAAGAATCTGATGTGTTCGCAAAGGAAGATGGAGATATCGGCTGCATTCCGAACCTTAAGCTGAAACTCAACTTGAAGGATCACACGACTGTCCAGAAAAGTTACAACTCCATTCCGAAACCTCTGTACAAAGAGGTGAAAGAATGTCCAAAACCTAATGGAGAGAGCCTGGGAATCCACGTCTCCATATTCATCCCCGATGGTCTGCGTGCTCAAGAAGGACAGCAGCCTGCGGTTATGTGTCGACTTCAAGGAGCTGAAATCAAGTCCATCCCTGACCATCATCCGTTGCAACGGATACAAGACCTGCTGGATAACCTAGGGGGATACACATGGTTCGATACTCGACCAAGGCAGTGCTTACCATCAAGGCTTCAAAGATGAAAGCTCAACACAAGCCACCGCGTTCAGCACCCCTTGGGGGCTATATTAGTGGGTCCACATCCCTTTTGGCTATGACCAACGCCCCACCTGCTTTCCAGAGGTTTCGGAAGGAGTTCTAGAGGGCATGAGAGACGACTGCTGTTCTCCATATCTGGATGATGTTCACTGCTGAAAGACCTGAGAAGAGTGCTTAGTCGGATGCGGAAGCACGGTATCAAACTGCGGCCGAATAAGTGTGAAGTCTTCAGACGCCAAGTGAGGTACATAGGTCGGATCGTATCCAGAGAGGGAGTACAAATCGACCCAAAGACTTGGAGGCTGTGTTGCGGCTAAGGTAGAGGAAGCCACAGACAATTGGAAAGGTCAAAACACTGCTGGGATTCTTCGGCCACTACAAGTTGTTCATCCAAGATTCCTCCAGGATGGCCAAACCCCTATTTGATCTGCTACAAAGTCCATCAGAAGAAAAGGGGAAAACTGCCGAGCCCAAATCAACCAGAGGAAAAACCCAGGCCAAACAGGTTAGTAATGAACAACGGCATCCCAAGACACCAGTCCAGTAGACGGCTGTACACAGAGCCATCGTA
>NW_019955998.1:0-1275 GCF_002910315.2 Salvelinus sp. IW2-2015
AGTGTTAATCTGCTAAATTGTAATTATTCGCTCCTATGGCCTATTTATTGCCTACCTCCTCATGCCTTTTGCACACAATGTATATACTCTTTTTCCCCCCTACTGTGTAATTGACTTGTTTATTGTTTACTCCATGTGTAACTCTGTGTTGTTGTCTGTTCACACTGCTATGCTTTATCTTGGCCAGGTCGCAGTTGTAAATGAGAACTTGTTCTCAACTAGCCTACCTGGTTAAATAAAGGTGAAATTAAAAAAAAAATATATATATATTTTTTTTAAATCCTTCAACATGTATTTTTTTATGACAATGTATTACATATATCATAAGGCCTTTCTTTGAGACCCTAGTTATAACCTGACATAGTGGTGTTGGGAAATTCCTGGTTTACAGGCCACATCAGGCCCGCAAGTCATGATGGTGACAGGTGTGCGCCATAACGAGCAGCCTGGTGACCTAGAGGCGGAGAGGGAGCACACATGACAGTACCCTGTCCCTAACGCGCGGCTCCAGCCGCAGGACGCCGACCAGAATGACGATCCCGGGGTTCAGGAGCGGACTGGCCACCTCTGCTGAGGAGCGGGAAACCTGTTAGTCCGGCAGAGACGCGGGAGCATGGCGGCCTAGAGCGCCGGAGAGAGCATACGTGACGGTACCCCCTCCCCGGTGCGTTCGGCTCCAGCCGCAGGACGCCAACCAAAGGGACGATCCCGGGAATCAGGAGTGGACCGGTCACCCCTGCTGATGTGCGGGAACCTGTCGCCGGCTGGGTGCTGGAACGTGACAGACCGGCTGAGGCAGGGGAGCCTGGGGAGCCGGCTGAGGCATGAGAGCCTGACGAGCCGGAGGAAGCAGGGGAGACTGGCGATCCGGTGAAGGCATGAAAGCCCGACGAACCGGCGGAGGCAGGGGAGCCTGGCGATCTGTCTCAGGCCTGACAGCCTACAGCGGCTTCCGGACCCGACGTCATTCCCACCTAAAAAAACAAAAAAAAACACTCCCTGATGCTTAGCTCTGGGGAGGCGTCATTCTTTAACGTGTGCGCTGAAAGTCGGTAAGCAAGTTCAGGGAGTGAGTGTTTAAATAAATAAACGTGACACAAAACAAGAAAACAAGAACAACGCACAGACATGACACTAGAACAGAAACAATAACGCCTGGGGAAGGAACCAAAGGGAGTGACATATAAACTCAGCAAAAAAAGAAACGTCCCTTTTTCAGGACCCTGTCTTTCAAAGATAATTCATAAAAATCCAAATAACTTCACAGATCTTCAT
>NW_019955999.1:0-1275 GCF_002910315.2 Salvelinus sp. IW2-2015
TTACTTTTCTGCTCTTTTGCACACCAGTATTTCTACTTTCACATCATCATCTGCTCATCTAGCACTCCAGTGTTAATTTGCTAAATTGTAATTACTTCGCTACTATGGCCTATTTATTGCCTTACCACCTCATGCCATTTGCACACAYTGTATGTAGACTTTCTTTTGACATTCATGGTTTATTTCATGTGTAATTTTGTTTGTGTTGCACTGCTTTGCTTTATCTTGGCCAAGTCGCAGTTGTAAATGAGAACTTGTTCTCAACTAGCTTACCTGGTTAAATAAATACATCAAAAAAGTTGTGAGAAACCTTTCAGGTCCGGTGGAGGCGAAGTGCCTCCCGGTGGCAGCATTCACTTTGTCTTCCTGCCAAAACAAAACATTGTGTAAATCCTGCCAATGAGGCATCAGTCGTTACTATGGCAATTCAAGATTGCGCTACCCATATCGTTAATAAAAATTGTTCAAGATCAAAATCCTAAAAATAGAGATGTTTCTATGTTAAATGCACATGTATAGTATTAGTGGATTGAAGAAATCTTTTTGGTTAGGATTACTTAGTAAAGTGATTCCAGTCCCCTTTAAGACTCCATGTGTCACGCCCTGGCCTTAGTTATCTTTGTTTTCTGTATTATTTTAGTTAGGTCAGGGTGTGACATGGGGGATGTTTGTGTGTATTTGTCTCGTCTTGGGTGRTTGTATTGTATTAGGGGGTTTTGGTAGAGTTTATGGGGTTGTGTTCAGTGTAGGTGTCTAGGTATGTCTATGGTTGCCTGAGTGGTTCTCAATCAGAGACAGCTGTCTTTCATTGTCTCTGATTGGGAGCCATATTTAAGGCAGCCATAGGCATTAGACTATGTTGCATGTTAGCACTTAGTCTGTATAGCTTCACGTTTGTTGTTTTGCTAGTTTGTATTAAGTGTTTTGTTTCGTGTTCATCTTCGTCAATAAAGAAGATGTATCATCATCACGCTGCGCCTTGGTCCACTCTTTCACCTCAAGACAATCGTGACACCATGTTTCATCTGTCGGCGCTACAAAGCAAACATTGTCATGTAAAGCTTTACAGCTTGATCTGTAATAGGAATATTATTTTGATTAAATATATTTTTTAGATCTATGAATATTGAAATATAACTTGAATGTTATCCCTATAAACTCAACATTTAGCTCCTGTTCMTCCCATTTTGTTCCATGGTGGGTCTATCCTATTATGGTTGAACTCATAAAATATGCAGTTATTTAACCTAGTCATAGCTGCAGCCATTGCCTGTT
>NW_019956000.1:0-1275 GCF_002910315.2 Salvelinus sp. IW2-2015
TGTGTGTGTGTGTGTGTGTGTGTGTGTGTGTGTGTTACTAAACCAGATGATTAGACTTTGCTTTGTGATGTTGCTCCACAGTTGATTCAAACCTGAACTGATATGAACTAAGTTAAATGAACTACATCCTGTCTCTTTAGAGCAACCAGCTCTCACAGTCTCACGTCAGAATTAGACGTTCATCCATGTTTCTCAAACCTCACATTTTTGAAGTTGTTTCAAACGTCTTTAAGGTTAAGGCATTAACTCAAAATGTTTTAAGGTAAGGGTTTTCGGTCGGTCGGTCGGTCGGTCGGTCGGTCTGTCTGTGCGTTGACAGTGTTGTCAAGAAGGCAGAGCAGCGCCTTATCATAGACATACTTCTCCCCATCTTAGCTACTGTTGTATCAATATGTTTTGACCATGACAGTTTACAATCCAGGGTAACTCCAAGCAGTTTAGTGATCTAAACCTCAACTGTACATGTGTGCGATGTCTAATATTAAAGAAGTATTGCTCGCCTGAGGTAGAGTACCTCATGATAAGCTGTAGACCACACTATCTACCAAGAGAGTTCTCATCTGTATTATTCGTAGTCATCTATTTACCACCACAGACAAACGCTGGCACTAAGACTGCTCTCAACCAACTCTATAAGGCCATAAGCAAAGAAGAAAATCCTCACTCAGAAGCGGCGCTCCTAGTGGCCGGGGACTTTAATGCAGGCAAACTTATATCAGTTTTACCAAATTTTTACCAGCATGTCACATGTGCAACCAGGGAAAGAAATCCTAGACCACCTTTACTCCACACACAGAGATCCATACAGAGATCTCCCCTGCCCTCCATTTGGCAAATCTGACCACAATTCTATCCTCCTGATTCCTGCTTACAAGTAAAAACTAAAGCAGGAAGTACCAGTGACTCGCTTAATACAGAACTGGTCAGATGACGCGGATGCTACACTGCAGGACTGTTTTGCTAGCATAGACTGGAATATGTTCCAGGATTCATCCAATGGCATTGAGGAATAAACTACCTCAGTCATTGGCTTCATCAATAAGCGCATCGATGACGTCGTCCCCACAGTGACTGTACGTACATATTCCAACTAGAAGCCATAGATTACAGCCAACATCCGCATTGAGCTAAAGGCAAGAGCTGCCCCTTTCAAGGAGCGGGAGACTAATCCGGACACTTATAAGAAATCCTGCTATGCCCTCAGACGAACCATCAAACAAGCAAAGCGTCAATACAGGATTAAGATTGAATCCTACTACACCGGCTCTGACGCTC
>NW_019956001.1:0-2300 GCF_002910315.2 Salvelinus sp. IW2-2015
CAACAGTGCGGGGTAGACCCATCTGTCTGCCTTTTTCTAATAATAGTCAATAACAACTATGTGTTCCTTTAGCAATATTAACTAAGTGTCTCACTGTTTTGACTTAATCTAAAATCATGGATTTAAAAATAATAACAACATGTCTTATAGTGTCAATCTCTAAAGTCCTTACATAACCTTAATAAACCTATCTCTATCCTATCAATAATCCTAAATTATCACATATGTCATATACCCCTGTCAATTTTAATACTATTTAAATAAAAATCTTCTAATGGCCAAAACAAATGCTAACCATATAAAATCCTTTCTTTACTAATAAGCCTTATCAACAGTAAATTACCACTCCTAAGAACTGAAACTTATTTCTTTTCATTAAGAATTTAAATGCTTATGTATTTTCCTGCCCTATAGGCTTAAAATATCTCCTGTTCAAACCTCAATGTATCATATCTTCCCCCATTTATTATCGATGACAAATGGGATTTTTTCTGTTGTAATACCAAATCAATAATAGCCCATTCAAAACCGTCATAGCCAATGTTTAAAAACAGAATCCTGACTCCTCTGTGGTTAAAACTACAATTATGGTCAAGAGTTATAAACTCTTTTATAATCAATTTACCTCAAAACTAGTATCCCAAATGACCACAATTTCATTATCCTCACTACATCCCCCCGTGGGTGATCAAACCACAGGAAAATGCAATGAAAACAGGTCAAAAGGTTACATCACCTCCTTACATTCGTGTTCCATACCATGTCTAGACATACTAAAAGAACCCTTTATCTTAAAAAATCCCTTGTCTAAATAAAACTCCTAATATTATCTTGTCTCTCGGAAACACGGAAACCCCTTAACCCAAACGTTTACTACAAAAACAAAACCTAATAATTATGATAATACCCTCAAATCATTCGTTTTAAATTTCCCCGATGTTTCATGTAACTCATTCACACAACTGTGATAAACGTGTACTGTCCCTTTAAAAACTCCCAGCCAGCCATACCAGTTTTCGGGCCGTTCATTGTTCACCATAATGAAAACAGATCACGTTTAGAATACGTTTACTTATTGTTCGAATTCTCTGGTGTTACCTAAACAAAAACCAATAACTTTTAGCAACTTTTGAAAAGTAACTCAAAACTATAATGCACACATTTTCCCTCTAAATGACACAACCAATTTTCTCTAGCATAATTTAATACGACCACACCCGGTGGGGAAAGTACAAATTGTATCCCGTTCCTCCTATAATACCCACTGCTAAATTCAACGTTGTGGTTAAATATACGGATTTGCCAATCATTATCAAATGTTGAATATACAGGTTTAGTAATTTTATCAAATAGAATAGTATAGTTCAAATAAAGATATGCGTTTACTAGCGCTCAACCTGTATTCAGAACGCAGCAACTTTCAACAAACTCTAAATCATTGTTGACTAACTGCAACAGGCAATAGTACGGGTTCGATAAACCAAACACAAATTATCACAAAGGTTGGACCTTGAATAGAATTTACAACGTCAATCAACATCTCCTAATGCAATCCAGTCCTAGTCAGCGACAATCTTTGTCGCCAGATAAGAACTGCTTGTCCTGATGAATAACTGGACCAGTCAGGACCAGTCTCAGCGACCAGGTTCTTCCATGACCACTCCTGAAACCCCCCCTTTGTCATGTACCAGTTAAATCTGGTATAAATCAGAGCATGCCCTCCCAGGCCATTCCTAGCATTTCCCAATACCCCCCAAAACAGTGTAATGGTGGTGGTCGCATTAGAGGGTACACATAAGGTGGTGCTTCTGACCTTTGTTGGAGTGCATTGTTGGTCTGTGGGTGCAGTGCTACGTGCAATACTACGTTTGGGACGTGCTGCAGAGAGTTCCGTCAGTAGTTTCACATAATCAGACATTTCAATTTGTTGTACATCAAGAGCGGGCATATGACCTCCCTCCCTTGGTGGACCTTAGCTTTCAACGTCTGATTTGCGTGTTCTACCAACCTTGAGACTGGGGCGGTTCACAGATCCAAATCTGTGTGTTATGCCAAATCTCTCTTCCACCTGTCTCAGGTGTTTATTATTCATTATCGGATCTGATTTGTCGAGGAATGCCATACCCAGGTATTAGTTCTGTTTGTAGCCACTTAATGACTGACTTGCCATCTTCCCTTGCTGTTGGTATTGCCTCTACCCATTTAGAGAACCTATCTACCATAACTAAGAGATATCGTTTCCCTTGGGATACATTTTTGGCGCCCATATCGGTGTAATCTATGCTAATGTCCTGAAAACA
>NW_019956002.1:0-1274 GCF_002910315.2 Salvelinus sp. IW2-2015
TCACCTGCTCCTTGTTTCACCAGCTCGGCCACTGTGTCAGTGGGAGTGTCCAGCTCCAGGGCCTCCTCATTGGGATCTTTGCTGGGGATCATCAGCTTGCAGGGCAGGGCCARAGGAGTCATCGAGTGTTGGTACACCAGGGCAGACAGACATCCTGCACACACACATGATTAGCAGGTGTACTTACTTGCTGGAGAGCTAATGAACGAGTTCTCTGTTGAATATGCATGTTTGGAACTCACCAAAGTAGGGTTCGTTGGGACAGCCCTTCAGACGCACGCCTTTGGGGCTCGTCTCAATCAGGAAGTGCCTCACCAGCTCGCTTGTGATGTCACCAACTGCCAAAAAACAAAACAGTAAACACATCCTTTAATCAAAGTTCTCTGATCGAAGGTCTGTTTTTGCGTTTTCACTCCTAATGATTAAGGTTGGGTTTCGGGTTAGAGTGATCTGATCCTAGACCTGCGACTAAGATTAAAGATCTACTGTACCTTTCTTGTTGGCCTGGGCGGTGGGAGGTGGGCAGGCCACCTTCATGGCCAGGCCGTAGGCCCCTCTGAAGGAGTGACTGTCCCTGATGACGAAGGCCCCTGGCTCCCTGTCTCTCAGCAGACTGATGGCCTGCTCTCGGGAGATGTCTGGCTTGTACCAGAACTTAGACGTGTCCTGGACAAACTTCACGTTCAGCCTGATGTCTGGACTCTGGTCTGTAGAAGTAGTGACAATGGTCAAAGCAATGAAATAGGGATGATTCTGAGACTTTCATCCATCAAAATAAGCACTGATTGACTGTACAGTTTCTGCTGTGCATGATTGAGTATGACCGCTCACTTGGCTAGATCTGAATAGATTGAATAGTTATAAAGAACATGGCAGAGACTAGGGCTAGATGCTATTTAGGATTGGACCCCCTCTCTCACCGTAGATGGAGAATTTGGAGAGGTCGGGTAGGGTGTGAGAGGTGGACACACTGGGCGTGCTGCCTCCACTGGGTAAGGTGGGTGTGGTGGTCTTCCCATCCACAGTCCCATACGAYAGCCCCCCATTGGACCTCTCTCCACTGGGCATCCGCCTCTTCTCTGGAAGCATCGGCTGGGGCGACACTGGGAAGGAGGGTGTGGGTGGTGCCCCCTGTCTGTCATCGGGCGTAGTGTGGCCACTGGCCATCGGGTGGCGCCCCATCAAAGGGCTAGGAGGGACGGCGGTGGTTCTGGAGCCTCTTGCGGGGATCACAGGGCTGCCGGGGACTTGTACCCTATTTCCATTGGGCGGTG
>NW_019956003.1:0-1274 GCF_002910315.2 Salvelinus sp. IW2-2015
GTGGGGCGGAAGGAGTAAGCTTAAGTAACGAGAGACTATTGGAAGGCAAATTCAGACAACTTGTCTACATGTAGAAGGTACTTGAAATACCTGCATGTTGGGGTAGCTACAGTATGACAGCTCAACCCCTCACTGTTTATTTTCAGGGTGTGCCAGGGGTGGAGTGGCCGTTCAATTGCTGTTCAATTTGTAGCCCATTGGGCCTGTCTAATTTAGATTTTTCACGCAAAATGAACTGGCTAATAATGGGGGCCTAACGGGGGAAATGAGCCAATGTGGGGGCCTCGAGGAAAAACTTGGCCAGTGTCTTAGAAATGCCAGGGCCGATTTATGGTCCGTAACCGATTCGTGCATGAGAGGCTTAGGCAACAGGGTGAGGAATCAGTGGTGACTTCAAACTGTATTCTCCTAAACACTAAACCAAATTCGTTGACACATCCGAAAACAAAGTTGTTGTTTCAGTTGTCAGGGTAGGAAATAATGTAGAATAAAAAGCCTGACTCACTAGGCCACCATAAAAATCTCGTGGTAGGCCTAATCCTACTACAGGGTTCATTTTATAACGTTTCCACAGATAGCTCAACGCAGCCAACAAAAGGCATAACATTGATACAGTACGTAACCATGGTACGGCGCTTGCTAACCGACAGTAAGTATCTCATTGTATGAATGTCTATATTTCTGTTCGTCTAGCTGTCATCCCTCACACACTAGCCTATATTCAAAGAACGTTGCTGTGTCCTAGGCCACGGGGACAGAATCTGAATGGACTGATTGACTCCCCGTGCTTTACATTTCCATACACGGTCTCTGTCTATAGAGACATTGCTCCCTCGTCAACATATGGCCTAGATTAATTTGTTATTGGCCATATTCTTTGGTGCTGTTCTAGCATGCACACTGATCAGTGCATTGAAATGATAACTTGTAAACTCGCGTTAAAAGTGCATATAAAGTAGGCTATATGCAAACGCGCCTATAAAAATAATACGATCTCATGGACTGTGTCATGATATAAATTGGATAGCATAATATGTCAATGGAATTTTGGTTAAACTACATCTGTGCCACTTCCAACGGGGATACACACCCCGATCCAAATGGCCTGTATGAACAGTAGGCCTACTATAAATTTTTAAAATCACGCACTTGTGCTTCAAACGTTGCAGATTAAGAGATAATGGCTATATCTCGTCCTAGAACAAGAATGGAGTGTTGCATTATTTTGGTGGATAAAACTCCCCCAAACTTCTACGCAGCTTCTAGAACGATTA
>NW_019956004.1:0-1274 GCF_002910315.2 Salvelinus sp. IW2-2015
CTACAGCCTCGTTCTGGTGCTGAAAGGCAGAAGAAAATTCCCAAACGTATCAGATACAAAAATATTACAAAAAATATTTATAATCATGCAATCACAAGTGAAATTTACCAAAACACAGCTTAGCTTGTTGTTAATCCACCTATTGTGTCAGATTTTGAAAATATGCTTTGCAATGAAAGCAATCTAAGCTTTTGTGAGTGTATCAATCAATGCTAGAACAGTTAACCTTATATTAGCTTGGTTAGCTTGGTCACGAAAGTCAGAAAAGCAATAAAATTAATCGCTTACCTTTGATAATCTTTGGATGTTTGTACTCACGAGACTCCCAGTTACACAACAAATGTTATTTTTGTTCGATAAATTTTACCTTTATAACAAAAACACGCCATTTGGGTTGCGCGTTATGTTCAGAAAACTACAGCCTCGTTCCGTTCGACGAAAATTCCAAGAAGTATCCGTAATGGTCGTAGAAACATGTCAAATGTTTTTTATAATCAATCCTCAGGTTGTTTTTAACAAACGTAATCGATAATATTTCAATCGGACCGTAACCTATTCAATAAGAGAGAAAAATAAAATGGAGAGCTCCCCTCGCGCGCAGGAACTAATCAGAGGACATCTGACTACTTTTGAAAACTCTCGCTCACTTTTCAAAATAAAAGCCTGAAACTATGTCTAAAGGCTGGTCACAGCCTGAGGAAGCCAATGGAAAAGGAATCTGGTTGATACCCCTTTAAATGGAAGAAAGACTGGCCAGGAAACACAGATAAAATATATATATATATCACGTCCGGGTTAGATTTTCTCAGGTTTTCGCCTGCAGAGTCAGTTTTGTTATACTCACAGACAATATTTTGACAGTTTTGGAAACTGTGGAGTGTTTTCTATCCTAATCTGTAAATTATATGCATATTCTACAATCTGGACCTGAGAAATAGTCTGTTTAACTTGGGAACGTTATTTAAAAAATAAATAAAAAATCTGCCCCCTAGCGTCAAGAGGTTAACCTGTATAGGACTGGGGTTCCACTAGCGGAAGGGCGCCAAATTCAATCAACAGAAATCTCATAATTCAATTTTCTCAAACATGCAAGTATTAGACACCATTTTAAAGATAACATTCTCGTTAATCCAACCACAGTGTCCGATTTCACAAAAGCTTTTTGGTGAAAGCAGAACATATCATTATGTTAGGTCAGCAACTAGTCACAGAAAGCATACAGCGATTTTCCAACCAAAGAGAGGAGTCACAAAAAGCAGAAATATTGATAAAAT
>NW_019956005.1:0-1274 GCF_002910315.2 Salvelinus sp. IW2-2015
TAATTACATGACTTGCATTAAAAGTGTCACTGCAGGACAAAGATGTGGGACATCTCATGGGCTGCATTCAGTACTTCACACCCCTTGACTTTTTCTACATTTTGTTACAGCCTAAATGAAAAATGTAGATTTTTGATGTCACTGGCCTATACTCAAATGTCATAGTGGAATTATGTTTTTCTACATTTTGACAAATTAATGAAAAGCTGAAATGTCTTGAGTCAATAAGTATTCAACCCCTTTTGTTATGTCAAGCCGAAATAAGTTCAGGAGTAAAAATGTGCTTAACACATCACATAAGTTGTATGGTTGTCACGTTCGTCTTCGGGAGAAAGAGAGAAGGACCAAGGCGCAGCGTGATACGAATACATTCTTCTATTTATTTAACACGAAACGAAGAACACTTAAACAAAATAAACAAAATGAACATGAAGCAATATATATAAAGTGCAGACACAAGCAACTTACATTTAGACAATAAGCCACGAAATCCCTAAAGAATATGGCTGCCTAAATATGGTTCCCAATCAGAGACAATAAACAGCTGCCTCTAATTGAGAACCAATCTAGGCAACCATAGACATACACACACCTAGACTAGAAAACACCCCATAAACATACAAAACCCCTAGACTAGACAAAACACATAAATCCCCCATGTCATACCCTGACCTAACCAAAATAATAAAGAAAACAAAGATAACTAAGGCCAGGGCGTGACAATGGTGTGTTTTTAAAAATTATTTTTGAATACCTCATCTGTACCCCACACCATACAATTATTTGTAAGGTCTCTGTCGCGCAGTGAATTTCAAACGGAGATTCAACCACAAAGACCAGGGCGGTTTTCCAATGCCTTGCAAATAAGGATGTCTATTGGTAGATATATAAAGAAAATCTGACATTAAATATCCCTTTAAGCATGGTGAAGTTATTAATTACACTGGATGGTGTAGCAATAGATCCAGTCACTATAAAGATACAGGCATCCTTCCTATCTCAGTTGCCAGAGAGGAAGGAAACTGCTCAGGGATTTCAYCATAAGGCTAATGCTTTAGGGTGTTTGGTTCCCTGATCTGCGCTATGAAGTGCAAACGAATCCTGGACCTGCGTGAGTAGTGGATCCAAGATCCGGGACCAGAGTACCATGTATTCTGACGCGGCAGCGTGAGTCGCGTGGACCTTTTTGCCTGTGGTAAACAAGCTAGCTCGCTCATGTCATGTAAACTCTTATTTTCAGGTTTTGTGGAATCAAAACGTATTCTGTAGAATTA
>NW_019956006.1:0-1274 GCF_002910315.2 Salvelinus sp. IW2-2015
CTAGCTAGCTGCCACCGAGTGACCCAGCCCCGAAGCTAGCCCTAAGCCAGGCCCACCTCCCGGCATACTCAGTGATCACCCGGACTCTACCCAAACACGGCTAGAATCCACTGCTTCACCGGTTCCCTGCCGTAAGCTCTGGACCTTTGCATCAGATCATTGCTGCTAGCTAGCTGCTACCAAGTGGCTATAGCAGCTAACGCCCTTGTCCCGAAGCTAGCACCAGTTAGCCGCAAGCCACGTGCATCTCCCGGCTAGCAAAACAAAATTACTACAACTACAATACCTCTTTCGCCATTTGGCTTGGGCCCTTTGTCGACACGGCACCCCGCCATACCACCATGACTGGTCTGCCGACGAAACTCCATTCGTTGTGCCTTCAACCCGGCCTTTGCCGGACGTCGGAGCAGACGCTTCTACTTACCCCAGCCTGCTAACTTTAAACGCTGTGTCTTCCCCATGCTATCGTAGTAACGACTACCCCGTGGCTTCCCTGCTCCATCTATTGCTGTTCACTGGACCCTATGATCACTTGGCTACATAGCTGATGCCTGCTGGACTGTTCATTAACTTCTTGTCAATATGGGGGCGCTGTTTCCACTTTGGAAAAAATCGTGCCCAAATTAAACTGCCTCGTATTCTATTCTAGAACGTACAATATGCATATTATTATTACTATTGGATAGAAAACACTCTCAAGTTTCTAAAACTGTTTGAATTATATCTGTGAGTAATATGCGGTTGAGTCTTTTGCTATTGTGGTTAGCTAATAGAAATACATATTGTGTTTTCGCTGTAAAACATTTTAAAAATCGGAAATGATGGCTGGATTCACAAGATGTTTATCTTTCATTTGCTGTATTGGACTTGTGATTTCATGAAAATTATATTATATGATATCCCTGTCGCGTTAGGCTAGGCTATGCTAGTCAGCTTTTTTGATGAGGATGCTCCCGGATCCGGGATGGGTAGCAATGAAAGGTTAATCACGGTACTCCATTTTGTTTATATTTGTTTATCTGTCGACACCTGCCGCAAACTCAGGCCCTGTGTGTAGTTAACCGACCCTCTCTGACCACTCATCACCATTTTACCTGTTGTTGTTGTCTTAGCTGATTAGCTGTTGTTGTCTTACACATTGTTGTCTTAGCTAGCTCTACCAATCAACACCTGTGATTGCTTTATGCCTCGCTTTTTGTCTCTCTCAAATGTCAATATGCCTTGTATACTGTTGTTTAGGATATTTATCATTGTTTTAGTTTACTGCGGAGCCC
>NW_019956007.1:0-1274 GCF_002910315.2 Salvelinus sp. IW2-2015
AGGACTTTGATATCAACACGACAGAGAGTTCGTCTATAGCAGGGATCATTATCTAGATTCAGATGCGGCCATTTTGTTCTTGAGTGGATGTTCGGAGAGCCGGAACATAATTACAAATCATTTGTATTATGAAGCTCAAATATTTGTCTAAAATACATAACAATTTCAAACCTTGCTTACATTTGTATATGATCACGTGTCTCTCTATTATGCGTGGAAATAGTTGGGAACAGATTTCCCAAATTAAAATCATTTGGAGCTGATTTCCCGGTAATTTTTATCCTGTTCTTTTTTGTTGCTCAGAAAACATGGGGGGGTGGCAAATTCGGCCCACGGCCCGCCAGTTGGGGAACCCTGGTCTAGAGGCAGGAGGGAGCGTAACACACTGCATATCTAAGAATGAAGCATGAAAAAGTTGCTTAGCCATTCCCTGATTGCAGTGGGACTCTACTCTTCTACATGCAGTGGTCCCCCTACTGCGAAACACATCCGCACTACAGGAAGGCCTAAAGCAACAATGTCACACTACCACATGATATGACACACATAAAATGGGGCCTTATCCATATGACATGAACGGAGAACATTTTAAATCAGATCCTGTTCAGAGTGGAGATATAAAGCGGGCCGACTGTCACTTAGGAGACGCCGTGGATCAGACAGACCGCTCATACTGTTCTCATTATTGTGTCGTCGTCCCCCCCCCCCCCCCCAGACGTTTCCCCTCAACAATAACTTCTGTACTGGTCTATAGTAACCCGGAAGGTTGCTGGATCGAATCCCTGAGCTGACAAGGTAAAACATTTTTTTTATTTTTTTTATCTGTCGTTCTGCCCCTGAGCAAGGCAGTTAAACCCACTGTTCCCCAGGAACCTCGACATGGATGTTGATGAGAAGGCCACACCTCTCGGATTCAGAGGGGTTGGGTTAAATATGGAAGACACATTTCAGTTGAATGCATTCAGTTGTACAACTAGGCACCCCCCTTTCCCTTTCCCTACTGCATGTAGCCTAGCGGTTAAGAACGTTGGGCCCGCAACAATAAGGTTGCTGGTCCGAATCCCCGAGCCGACTCTGTGAATAATCTCACAATGTGCCCTTGTGCAAGGCACCTAACCCTAATTGCGCCTGTACGTCGCTCTGGATAAGAGCGACATGCTTAAATGACTAAAAAAGGAAATGCATTTTCATCCTCCGTCCAGGGGACAGTCTGAGACAGCATCTACTACAGTCTGAGACAGCATCTACTACAGTCTGAGACAGCATCTACTACA
>NW_019956008.1:0-1273 GCF_002910315.2 Salvelinus sp. IW2-2015
AGAGAGAGAGAGAGAGAGAGAGAGAGAGAGAGAGAGAGAGAGAGAGAGAGAGAGAGAGAGAGAGAGAGAGATATTACTCATTATTACTAATTCAAGATTCAGTCATCAGATCTCCCCCATGTTAATCTCTACCAGCGGTCAGGAACGTTTACTGATGCAACAGCCACACAACACCAGGCAGGCAGGTACACACACACATAGCCATAGCATCCCACTGCTAGTTTGTCTTTGAAGCTAAGCAGGGTTGGGCCTGGTCAATCCCTGGATGGCCCATGCTATCCGGGATCCTTTGGAAGTCCCTACCCCCCATTGAAGTAGAAAAGTAAAATGGTAAAGGTATGGGTTAATGTTAGGGTTTAGGGTAGGGACATCCCAAGGATCCCAGATAGCACTAATCATCCCTGGAAGGGAGACACATATGATGCTGGCTGTGGTGTTGGGGAGGCCAGATGGGGTCAATATTAAAGGAAATATTAGTCTTAAAGGAAATATTCACCCATTTTTAATGTATATAATTTGTTTGCATCTCTGAGCGATTCCCGGGGTCATTTCATGTGCATCTGAAGTATTCCCTGTTCAATCAGGCATACATTTAGAGGGGCTTCCTGGTGGCGCCGCAGTCTAAGACACTGCATCTCAGTGCTAGAGGTGTCACTACAGACCCTTGTTCAATTCCAGGCTATATCACAACTCATGACTGGGAGTCCCAAAGGGCGGCGCACAATTGGCCCAGCGTCGTTAAGGTTTGGCCAGGGTAGGCCGTCATTGTAAAGAATMATTTATTCTTAACTGACTTGCCTAGTTAAAAATACAGCCAGTATGACAAGTTTTGCATCATATAATGGGTAACTACCGTGTACAGCAGGGGAGGGCAAACTTTTTGTCTCAAGGGCCACATCGGGATTTCAAAATTCAACGGAGGACCACACAGATAATTTGTGTACCATTTTTTTTTGTCTAAATCAATTTAGCGGGCCAGAAAAAGGGCAGGTATTTGAAAATATATGAATCCATTATAATTTCTACATCCTCTCAATCTAATTTTAGACGTTCAAGAGTGGCCTGGAGTGTTTTTTAAACCCAAAATAATAATTTCCCCCTTAAAGAAAAAAAATAAATAAGGGGTTTTACTCAAACCTCCTGCACGGCGGATTGAATGGGCTCGCGGGCCATAGTTTGCCCAACCCTGCTGTAGAGAGTACCCTTTAGATGAGATGTTAAAGTGAGGTTCTGACTCTAATAAGACAATGAAATGGCTACATAGTATGAAAAT
>NW_019956009.1:0-1273 GCF_002910315.2 Salvelinus sp. IW2-2015
ACGTCGTCCCTCCTTCTTCCCTCGGTCCCTCGTTCACCCTCTGGAGGTACCGCACATCTCCGTCTCTCTCCGCGTCCTCCCCTTCTACCGGGTACTTCGTCCCTCCTTCTTCCTCAACTCCTTCACGTTGCAGAGCGATCGTGTCCACCTCGGAGGTTTCCGGAGTGGGCGTGGCTAAAGAGGGGTCACCGGTGAGGTCGTCGTCGTCGTCGTGCGGGAAGGACTCGGAAGGCCTCATCGTCATGGCGACGCGGTCAGTCCAATGAGGGTTGATTCCAAACTCCCCCAGCTCGTCTGTCTGGTTAAAAGGTTCCAGGCCGTTCTCCGCTAAGGATTGTGGGATACTGGGCGTGCTGGAGGAGCGGGTGCTGGCTTCGGAATTCCGGTGTTCCGATTTCCCTGCCGAGGGTCGTAGAGAGGGTCGTAGAGAGGGTCGTAGAGAGTGTCGACTGGGATTCTGATGCTTGTTGGAGAGGCGGAGGGATCGGGACGTGTGCTTTCGGGACAGGTGACCTTTCTCGTTTCCGTAGAAACCGCTGTCACCATTCTGACTTTCCACATTCCCCATGATTCAGCTATGACTGAGGTGGGAGAGAAAGAGAGAGAGGGAGAGAGAGAGAGAAAGAGATGATAGGGAGAGAGAAAGAGAGCAAGAGAGCGAGAGAAAGAGAGAGAATCAGAGAAAGACAGACAGAGAGAGAGAGAACCAGAGAGAGAGAACCAGAGAGAGAGAGAAAGAGAGAGAGGGAGAGAATCAGAGAAAGAGAGAGCGAGAGAGAGAGAGAGAGAGAGAGAGAGAGAGAGAGAGAGAGAGAGAGAGAGAGAGAACCAGAGAGAGAGAGAACCAGAGAGATAGAGAGAGAATCAGCCACTGATCCAATGATACAGACACTGAATCAATACGAATGTATAATTCCAACAGGGTCTTGAAATTGTCCGTCTTATTCAACAGGAGGACCAGTTCAGGTTATCTAACTAAAACAACGCTGATCCCCGGAAAGCTTTGATGATTATTCTGTTTTCAACCCCATCTGACTGCCTCCTGTAACCAGTTGAAATATGACTACACAACAACGATTATATCTAAACTATTTCAAAGTGTCCCACCTCTTCTGTTGTGTAACTCTCACGTGTATTTATAACGTTGAGTCACACACTGTTACTGTTCAGTTGGTCTACTCATAAGTCACCTGGTCATCAGGCACTGAGTGGGAAGAAGTCAAGAGTCACAGAGAGAGAGAGAGAGAGAGAGAGAGAGAGAGAGAGAGAGAGA
>NW_019956010.1:0-1273 GCF_002910315.2 Salvelinus sp. IW2-2015
CCGTAGAGCTCAGAGACAGGATTGTGTCGAGACACACATCAGGGGAAGGGTACCAAAATATTTCTGCAGAATTGAAAGTCACCAAGAACACAGTGGCCTCCATCATTCTTAAATGGAAGAAGTTTGGAACCACCAAGACTCTTCCTAGAGCTGGCCGCCCTGCCAAACTGAGCAAAGAACAAAGAACCCGATGGTCACTCTAACAGAGCACTGGAGTTCCTCTATGCCTTCCAGAAGGACAACCTTCACCGCAGCCCTCCACCAATCAGGCCTTCATGGTGGTGGCCAGATGGAAGCCACTCCTCAGTAAGAGYCACATGACAATCCGCTTGGAGTTTGCCTAAAGGCACCTAAAGACTCTCAGACCCTGAGAAACAAGATTCTCTGGTCTGATGAAACCAAGATTAACTCTTTGGCCTGAATGCGAAGCGTCACGTCTGGAGGAAACCTGGTACCATCCCTATGGTGAAGCATGGTGGTGGCAGCYTCATGCTGTGGGAATGAGAGAAACTCCCCAAATACAGGTGTGCCAAGCATGTAGCGTTATACCCAAGAAGACCCGATGCTGTATTCGCTGCCAAAGGTGCTTCAAAAACGATTGAGTAAACGGTCTGAATACATATGTGTATGTGATATTTCAGTTTTTTTGTCATTTCTTTGCCATTATGGGCTATTGTGTGTAGACTGATGAGGAAGAAAAACACATTTAATAAATGTAATAATAAGGCTGTAACGTAACAAAAGGTGGAAAAYGTCAAGGGGTCTGAATACTTTGATGGTGCAGCTGTAGTGCCTTTTGAGGATCTGGGGAACCATGCCAAATCTTTTCAGTCTCCTGAGGGGGAATAGGCATTGTTGTGCCAACTTCACAACTGTCTTGGTGTGTTTAGACCAAGATAGTTTGTTGGTGATGTGGACAGCAAGGAACTTGAAGCACTGGACCTGCTCCACGACGGCCCGTCGATGTGAATGGGAGAGTGTTCTGCCCTKATTTCCCTGTAGTCCATGATCAGCTCCTTTGTTTTGCTCACGCTGAGGGAGAGGTTCTTGTCCTGGCACCACACTGCCAGTTCACTGACCTCCTCCCTCTAGGCTCTCTCGTCGTTGTCAGTGATCAGGCCTGTGACGTCAGCAAACTTAATGATGGTGTTGGAGTCCTGCTTGMCCAAGCAGTCGTGGATGAGCAGGGAGTGGAGTACAGGAGTGGACTAAGCACGCACGCCTGAGAGGCCCCTGTGTTGAGGATCAGTGTGACAGATGTGTTGTTGCCTAC
>NW_019956011.1:0-1273 GCF_002910315.2 Salvelinus sp. IW2-2015
AGGCCAGCCACAGCCAGCACAGCCAAGAGCTCCACATCCACAGCCAAGCCTGGCACCCCCACGGCTAAAACCACCTCCACCACCCCCAGACCAGCCTCTGCCAAAGCCAGCTCTACAACACCCTCTGCTGGACGGACCCCGACATCACAGCCCTCAAAAACTGCAACTCCCATCAAGAAAGGTAAGAGGGGACATCAGTTTTGGTTAAATTAAAATAAAATACAATTTTACAAAGGTTTTAGCTTTTTATTACTAGCATGACATGTTACATTTTTCAAAATATATCTATTAAATATTAGATCATTTGTTCATCATAATTAAGTTTCCAACCCTTGTCCTTTTCCTCTTCACAAACGTCTGCTTGTGTTATACTTTTCCTCTAGATGTTACCAAATCAGCCACCAAGAAGCCTGCAGCGGCTCCTCTCACTCGCACCTCACCAGCCAAGTCCACCAAACCTGAGACTCCCAAATCAGCCTCCGCGTCCAAGCCAGACTCCACCCCTAAGAAGCCGGCTGCCAGCAGCAAGGCCGCAGACACCAAGAAGACGCCAAGCAAGCCCACGCCTTCAAAGGATGTCAGTGCTGGCCCCAAGACCCCTAGTACCAAGCCAGCAGGGAAGGCTTCCACCCCTAAGAAGACTGTGGGCAGCAACACCCCCATGGCAGTAAAGCGTGGCCCCAAACCCACAAYGGCGGCAGAGCCCGCGACTGAAGCTGGTGAGACACAGGACGCCGCTGTTGCTGCCGCCATAGCTGCAGCTTCCTCGGCTGCTGTAGTCTCCATAGCAACTTCGGAAGAAGCAGTGGTGGCTGCAGTCCCAGAGGAGAAGGAGACTGTGCCCCCTCCGGCCAGCCAGCCAGAGGAGGCCCCAGAGGCCTTTATCTCTCAGCTGTCAGGTCAGCTGGACCTGGTCCACCTGGACGAGCCAGCAGACATAGTGTCTCCCCTGGGCACCACGGTCATGTCCCCTCCATGCTCCCCCACTGGGCCCATGTCCCCGGTCAGGGAGCCCCAGAATGCCTTTGCTCTGCTGGACATGCACGTCCAGCCAGAACCCAGGTCCCAGAGACAGTCTGCCATGGCTCCACAGAGCCCAGTCCAGGAGGAGGTGATATTCCAGCCAGACCCCTGTGGCCAGAACCAGTCTGCCACGGCTCCACAAAGCCCGGTCCAGGAGGAGGTGGTATTCCAGCCAGACTCCTGGGCCCAGAACCAGTCTGCCACGGCTCCACAGAGCCCGGTCCAGGAGGAGGTGATATTCCAGCCAGAC
>NW_019956012.1:0-1273 GCF_002910315.2 Salvelinus sp. IW2-2015
TATACTGAGTGTACAAAACATTAAGAACGCCTTAATATTGAGTTACACCCCCTTTTGCACTCATAACTGCCTCAATTTGTCGGGGCATGGACTCTACAAGGTGTCAAGCATCCACAGGTATGCTGGTCCATGTTGACTCCAATGCTTCCCACAGTTGTGTCAAGTTGGCTGGATGTCCTTTGGGGGTTGGACCATTCTTGATACACACAGGAAACTGTTGAGTGTGGAAAAACCCAGCAGCGTTGCAGTTCTTGACACAAACCGGTACGCCTGGCACCTACTACCATACCACATTCAAAGCAATTTAAATATTTTGTCTTGCCCATTTACCCTCTGAATGGCACACACACAATCAAGGTCTCCATTATCTCAAGGCTTAAAAATCCTTCTTTAACCTGTCTCCTTCCCTGCCTTAATCTACACCGAAGTGGATTTAACAAGGGACATCATTAAGGAATCATAGCTTTCACCTGGTCGGTCTGTCATGGAGGTGTTCGTAATGTTTTGTACACTGTATGCTTTGAAACAAAATAGGCCTATAAGTAAGTGTAGTAGTTAACACCATCTGCTTTAATTTGCTCATGAAACAGTAATTCAACAAGATCTAGAAATATATAAATATTAGATTGAGCAATTTCGGATTGGCATTGACCTCAGTAGAATATAATACAGTATAAATGAGATGAGTAAAGCAGTATGTAAACATGATTAAAGTGACTAGTGTTACATTAAAGTGGTCAGTGGTTCCATATCTATAGGGCAGCAGCCTCTAAGGTACAGGGTTGAGTAACCGGCTAGTAATGGCTATTTAAACAGTCTGATGGCCTTGAGATAGAAGCTGTTTTTCAGTCTCTCGGTCCCAGCTGTGATGCACCTATACTGACCTCGCCTTCTGGATGGTAGCGGGGTGAACAGGCTGTGGCTCGGGTGGTTGATGGTCTTTATGATATCTTTGGCCTTCCTGTAGCATTGGGTGGTGTAGGTGTCCTGGAGGGCAGGTAGTTTGCCCCCAGTGATGCGTTGGGCAGATCGCACCACCCTCTGGAGAGCCCTGCGGTTGCGGACGGTGCAGTTGCCGTACCGGGCGGGGATACAGTCCGACAGGATGCTCTCAATTGTGCATGTGAGAGTCTTAGGGACCAAGTCAAATTTCTTCATCCTCCTGAGGTGCTGTTGTGCCTTCAACACACTGTCTGTCTGGGTGGACCATTTCAGATCGTCAGTGATGTGAATGTTTTGTCATATGTCTATTCTACAGTGATATTCAATAGGC
>NW_019956013.1:0-1273 GCF_002910315.2 Salvelinus sp. IW2-2015
CCTCAGAACAGCCTCAATTCGTCAGGGCATGGACTCTACAAGGTGTCGAAAGCATTCCACAGGGATGCTGGCCCATGTTGACTCCAATGCTTCCCGCAGTGTCAAGTTGGCTGGATGTCCTTTGGCTGTGGACCATTCTTGATACACATGGGATACTGTTGAACATGAAAAACCCAGCAGCGTTGCAGTTCTTCACACAAACCGGTGCGCCTGGCACCTACTACCAGTGGTGTTGAGTACTTAAGTAAAAATACTTTAAAGTACTACTTAAGTATTTTGGGGGGGGGGTATCTGTACTTTACTTTACTATTTATATTTTTGCCAACCTTTACTTTTGCTTCTCTATATTCCTAAATAAAATAATGTACATACATTTTCCCTGATACCCAAAAGTACTCCGTTACATTTTGATAGGAAAATGGTCCAATTCACACACTTATCAAGAGAACATCCCTGGTCATCCCTACTGCCTCTGATCTGGCAGACTCACTAAACACAAATGCTTTGTTTGTAAATGATGTCTGAGTGTTGGAGTGTGCCCCTGGCTATCCATCAATAAAAAATAAAATGGTGCCGTCTGATTTGCTTAATATAAGGAATTTGAAATGGTTTATACTTTTCCTTTTGATATTTAAGTACATTTGAGAAATTCCATTTACTATTGATACTTAAGTATATTTAAAACCAAAAACTTTTAGACTTTCTCAAGTAGTATTTTACTGGATGACTTTCACTTTTACTTGAGCCATTTTCCATTAAGATATCTTTACTTTTACTCAAGTATGACAATTATGTACTTTTTCCACCACTGCCTACTACCATACCCCGTTCAAAGGCACTTATATATTTTCTCTTGCCCATTCACTCTCTGAATGGCACACTTACATAATCCATGTCCCAATTGTCTCAAGGCTTTAAGTTGTCTCCTCCCCTTCATCTACACTGATTGAAGTGGATTTAATAAGTGGCATCAATAAGGGATCATAACTTTGACCTGGATTCACCTGGTCGGTACATTCATTAGTAGAGTAGTGATACTAATGCAGCCGTTGTGTGCATCCCAATCAAGGACTGCTTTTCTGCCTGCCCTGTGCAGCGTGAGAGAGAGAGGAGGGAAGGTGTCTGCAGGCAAGCGCTATGACCTATTACTTAGTGAGAATGGACTGGTGACCAGAAGATTGCTGGCTCATACTCTGCTGTTCTCCTTTGCCCTTGAGCAAAGGCAATTAACCTGGATTTGGCCAGTAAATATCTAGCAGCCCCCCCCCCCCCC
>NW_019956014.1:0-1273 GCF_002910315.2 Salvelinus sp. IW2-2015
ACCAGTCTGGTCTGTGAGTGTTCCAGAGTCAGATCGAGTGCCTAGTCCTTCTGAGACCCCTGGCATCACAGAGGAGGAACTGAGGAGGGTGCTGATGTCACAGAGTGATGGAAGAGGGATGAGTGCGCCACAAATTGCCAGAGAATTGGGCCAATCACAAAACTTAGGTGAATAAGCATCTTTATACAATGGGTGGGTCTAATCCTGAATGCTGATTGGTTAAAACCGCATTCCAGCCGGCGTCTATTCCACAAGTTACCACCAGCTAAATCAGCTGTCGCATTGTAGTTATGAGCGTGTCGGGATGAGACAGACAGGCAGGCAGGTTTTCTCAGGCAGTCGAAATCATGAATCGGCATCCTTTTTATGGAAATAAACAAAGAACTATCAATATAAAACAGGTGAAACAAAACAAAGTGCAGCTAGTTTGCAGTCTTTCCTGCTTCAGTTTGAAATTATTGTGTTAGCTGTGTAGTTGGCTAGCTGTGTAGTTGGCTAGCTGTGTAGTTGGCTAGCTGTGTAGTTGGCTAGCTGTGTTGTTGGCTAGCTGTGTTGTTGGCTAGCTCCTCTGAACAACAGTGTCCAGACGAGAGAGCACATTTTCTATGCCAGGTGAAATCATGCCTCATTAGCTCATTGTTATGGATGTATCCATATAAATGTCACTAGAAAACAGCTTAAACAAATGCAGCTACTTTGTTGTTACTCTGTCTGCACTGTTTGACTGTAAATCAGCCGTAGTTGGCTAGCTAGCGAGTAGGGGATAAGAACGTTGACAGCCAGTATGGCAATGGAACATTTAGAATGAACGTCTGGGTCGCGTCCATAGATACAGAACACGAAGACTTAAAGACTGGCTCTGGCAACCGAACTGATAGGACGAATGACCAACCGGCTTGGGTAGCAACCCTAGATTTGTGTCGGGACTATCTTGTGGAAGGATGAAATAGAATGAATAAATTCCTCAATGTTTTTAATGAAAATATGTCAATCATTATTTAAACATGTTGGTAACCCGTTTTATAAAAGTGATAATGGCTTCGAAGCCAGTGTTTGGAGGATATATTGGCACGGTTTGCCGGCCATCGACGTACCAATATACCCTCCAAACACCGTCTTCTCAGGCATTTTCACTGAATTGTACACTGAACATCAACTGGCTAAAGTCTGTAATTTTTTCCTTTACTCCCATGCTTCAACATTCTAGTGACTATGTCCTGCGACAACCAGCAAGGAGACCAGTTGGACTTGAAGGAGAGAATATGTACCTTTT
>NW_019956015.1:0-1273 GCF_002910315.2 Salvelinus sp. IW2-2015
GATCAGGCCCCGTATTTACAAAGCAGTTTTGTCTTTTAAATCCTAGATCAGCTTTCCTACTCTGAGACGCTTTGTGAATACGGGTCCCTGGGTGTCAATCAGAGGGATGTTGTCTTTAATCTCTTATGGCAATACATTTCATGGCTACGGCTTCTCATTAGATAATACACTGACATCAGGGCCTGTACTCATAAAGCGCCTCAGAGTGCTGATCCAGGATCAGGTCCTCCTTGTCTAATGCAATCTTTTTCAATATGATTTAAAAAAGGCTAACCTGATCCCAGATCAGCACTAGGATCTGGTCCTCTCTGGTATTCATTATGATCTAAACGGCTAAACTGATCCCAGATCAGCACTCTGACATGACGCTTTATGAACACTCACACATCCCAGACATTCACACATACACTAAGTCTCCATTACATCTGTCCATCTCCATATTGACAGGGGAAGTATGTTATGTTCATCACTCCCGAGTGGCGCAGCAGTCTAAGGCACTGCATCTCAGTGCAAGAGTTGCGTCACTAAAGTCCCTGGTTCGAATCCAGGCTGTATCATATCCGGCCGTGATTGGGAGTCCCATAGGGCGGCGCACAATTGGCCGGGTTTGGCCGGGGTAGGYCGTCATTGTAAATAAGAATTTGTCCTTAACTGACTAGCCTAGTTAAATAAAGGTTAAAATAATAATAAGTGTTTTAAATAATTGCCATATTGATACGGGACGTATGTTATGTTCTTCCAGCTTCTATCCATGTATTTAGGATTCATTGTAGTTGACACAGTCCATAATGCAAYKCATTCTGCTGCTGCTACGTGGTGTTATAATACTTCTCRTCACCACTACACGGTTCTGACTTGATCTGGTCTGCTGTGAGTTGGAGGTAGTTCTGTCCCTGACCTGTGGTCCTGGTACACACGTACCACTCCTTCATGTTGGACACCGCCGGAGGCAGCGAGAGCCTGGAGGAGGAGCAGTTAGTCCGTGAAGCTACGTAATCCTGGGAACTACGTTTCCCAAGAATCCCTGTGAATGACAGGTCTATGGGTTCGGAGGTAGGAGAGGACTTGAGTGCGTTGAGGTGGATCTTCATGTGTTTTCGGAGGGAGCTGGGGTGTGTGTAGGACTTGAAGCAGCCGTGGGACTTGCAGTCGTACGGTTTGGCGCTGGTGTGGACCTGCGAGTGCTTCTTACGGTCACTGCTGTTGGCAAATTTCCGCAGGCAGCCGGGGAACTCACACCGAAATGGCTTCTCACCTAGAAAAAGAGGTGAAA
>NW_019956016.1:0-1273 GCF_002910315.2 Salvelinus sp. IW2-2015
CGTATGACAGGGGAGTGTGCTCCGTCTTCCAATCAAATCGAGTGACCAGAAGTACGTCCGTAGAGCTTGAGGGGTTTCAATGTATTTAGATTTAATGGATCATACAGTAACCTAGTTTTATAATGCAAGTCTCGTCTTACTTCTTTGTCCATCTGTTTTCTCACCTTTTCAAATGATATGAACAACAATGATGTTGAATATTATCAACATAGTAGGCATTTCGAGTGACAMGTGGAATTTGTGGACTTTTACAGAGATAAGCCTAGAAGAAATCCATTATAACTATATTTTCTAAATGTAATTTTAGTGTCATACAGTAGAATACAGTCAATACAATATCAATGTATCTTCATTATTCTCTGGAAATGGGGAAGAAATCTATAAAAACTGAAATGATGGAATTAGGTCTATAGATGGAATTAGGTCTATGTTAGCCTATAGGCTTCTTTGCCCAACTCTTTTACCGTTCTTTCCTGTTGTATAGTCTCTCGTTATTGTCCACTGCAATGACAGGAATAAAAACAGAATACAGCATGCCGTGTACACTCCAACCTGAAAGAAATGACTGTCGCTGTGTTAAAATACTCATACTAACCGCACTATTTGCGATGTAAATTGAGTGTGTAGTACACGGTATGTTAGCATGGGTATTCGAACACAGCGCCAGACTTTGTTCTCCTCGCTGATTTTACTCGTGTTGTTTGTTTTTAAAATGGTCGAATTAATAAACTAAAGGGGTCTCATTTCAATTACCWTTTTTTTTTAAACGAACATGAAATAACAAAAAGTTKTATTTCTCATAAACAATAGTTTGGTGGTGATCAATCCAAGTTGTCCAGCCATATTAAGGATTAAGACATTACTTTAAAAAACCCATTGGAGCTCCAAATAAATAATTAATCACTGAATTGATGATTCTGAACAGAAGACCCATGATAATTTATGCATACATGTCATTTATTATCTTACATATCATTAGGGTACATACAGAATTTAGACTTGTATAAATTCCATATCATACTTGTTGGTGCAGGGAGCCGTTCAAACTGAACTTTCTTTTAATGCAAAACATTTACAGAGAGACACGAATTTAAAAAAGGAATTAAGACAGGCATTTTAAACATCAGATTCATTTTATTAACAAGTTTCGAAACATAATAGACTTACAGCAAAACAAAACAGCAACTTTCTTTTTATATAAATTATGTCTCAACTGGGCATCTCAAGAGGTCGTTCATGGAGGACAACATATTCAACCTGTTCAACTTCAACC
>NW_019956017.1:0-1272 GCF_002910315.2 Salvelinus sp. IW2-2015
GCACCAGGAGCTGTCCACTAGGTTCAGCACCAGGAGCTGTCCACTAGGTTCAGCACCAGGAGCTGTCCACTAGGTTCAGCACCAGGAGCTGTCCATAGAGAGAATCCCAATTGGATTAGCTTGATTCCTCGCGTCCTCTCCTTGCGTCCTCTCCTCACCTCCTTTTGAAAAAGGTMAAAAGTAATCTAAATTAAACATAACGCTCCTTCTCCACTGGAACGTCATCAGGCAAATTGTTCACAGGGAATAATCCCAAGATACATGTGTAAAGTGGTCCAAATAATTAGCTAGCTGTGCTAGACATTTTATAGGTAAATGAATAAGTAGCGTATCGATTTTAAATGTGTCTCTGCCCCTCTGTCTCTCTCTCTCTCTCTCTTGCCCCCCTGAGAGTGCTGAGGTTTTAATGGTTGTCCACTAGTTTCAGCAGCAGGAGCTGTCCACTAGTTTCAGCCTCAGGAGCTGTCCACTAGGTTCAGCACCAGGAGCTGTCCACTAGGTTCAGCCCCAGGAGCTGTCCACTAGGCTCAGCCCCAGGAGCTGTCCACTAGTTTCAGCCCTAGGAGCTGTCCACTAGGTTCAGCCCCAGGAGCTGTCCAGAGTTCACTGCTAACTGCTGTAGCCTACACTGTGTCCAATGTGGATCCATGAAGAGTGACTGATGGATTTAGATGGTCAGTTATGGCTTAGGCTAAATTTCCTTCAGCAGCAGAAAACATATCACTGATATTCCACTTAAAAAAATTAACAATGATCCTGTATTACTAATGGGCAATCTATATTTCCTTAAGCAGCATTTACATCTCAAATCAAATCAAATTGTTTTGGCCACATACACATATTTAGCAGATGTTATTGTGGTTGTAGCGAAATGCTTGTGTTCCTAGCTCAAACAGTGCAGTAATATCTAACCCTAACCCTAACAAAACATTTCGCTGATATTCCACTTAAAAATTGTTTTTACAGTGATCCTGTACTAATAATGAGCAATCTATATTTCCACACTACTAACAGAGGGAATTAAAATAYGACGCTTGAACACCCAGTGTATAAGGACAGTGCTCACATACAGAACAGTCCTGGGTGTTGGTTTATATTTTCCATCATGTTCCCATGTGAATTAGCTAGTGATTCCCAAATACAACATCAAACACAGGCGCTAGCTATCCTGGCGCATCTCCCTCTACTGCACGCGCTCCGCTCCAGAGATGACACAACCGCTCTGTGGGGAGAGAGAGCCACCGCTGCCTGCGCCGCACAATGTCTACCGCT
>NW_019956018.1:0-1272 GCF_002910315.2 Salvelinus sp. IW2-2015
GGAGAGAGGAGGGTAATCTAGCAGGTGTGGGGATGGATGAGTGACAGGCAATAAGACGCATCGTATCACTGATGCATCATCAGAAAACCAACATCACTCAGCAGTCAGTTGAGTGAGGGAGGAGCGGGATGAGAGAGGGAGGAGAAGAGAGGGATGAGAGGGGGAGGAGATGAGAGGGGGAGGAGCAGGATGAGAGAGAGGAGAGGAGAGGGAGGAGAGAGAGGAGTGTGTTCTCTCCAGTGCCCTGTTGCTCGTTTATTGAATCACTCATCATTTCACTGACTCTGACTCTGACTTTGTCAATTCTGCTGTACTGATTTACTCACTGCTTAGTGGTTTAAGCTAGTCCTTGGACATTATTTCACTCACTAATACAGTCATACATATATTATTCTGGTCATTCTACAATAAACTGTTGACTGTTTTATCTGTCTACAGCAGTGATCCTCAGAGGAGGAGGAGGAGGACCATCCTCAGTGAATTTCATAAAAAGAAAAATAGTGAAACATTTTTAAAGTTACTCCTTACCTTTTTCCACATTTTGTTACGTTACAGCCTTATTCGAAAATTGATTAAAATAAAACCCCTCATCAATCTACACACAATACCCCATAATGACAAAGCGAAAACAGATTTTTGGAAATGTTTGCCAATTTATAAAAAATAATAAACATGAATACCTTATTTACATAAGTATTCAGACCCTTTGCTATGAGATTTCAAATTGAGCTCAGGTGCATCCTGGTTCCATTGATCATCCTTGAGATGTTTCTACAACTTGATTGGAGTCCACCTGTCGTAAATTCAATTGATTGGACGATATATGTCAGAGCAAAAAACAAGCCATGATGTCAAAGGAATTGTCTGTAGTTCTCTGAGACAGGATTGTGCAGCATTGAAGGTCCCCAAGAACACACTATGTAACTACACAAGTCAGTTAAGAACAAATTCTTATTTACCAGGACAGTGGGTTAACTGCATTGTTCAGGGGTAGAAGAACATATTTTTACTTTGTCAGCTCAGGGATTTGATCCGGCAACCTTTTGGTTACTGGCCCAACGCTCTAACCACTAGGCTATCTGACGCCCTGTATAGCAGAATGCCTGTGCTGGAGACATGTGATGTATAGCAGAATGCCTGTGGTGGAGACCTGTGATGTATAGCAGAATGCCTGTGCTGGAGACATGTGATGTATAGCAGTTTGCCTGTGGTGGAGACCTGTGATGTATAGCAGTTTGCCTGTGGTGGAGACATGTGATGTATAGCAGTTTG
>NW_019956019.1:0-1272 GCF_002910315.2 Salvelinus sp. IW2-2015
AAGACCCTTACTATGAGCAAGGAACTCAGTGAAGAGATACCCCGTACAAATGAGGATATCCAGTCAAAGAAACAGGTTATAGAAAAGGGCAAACCTTCTCAAGTCATTCAATCCAAGCAGGAAACCTTTAAGAAGACTCTTACTACGGGAGAGAAAACCCCTGAAGAGATTAGAGTTGAGGTCATCCAAACTAAGAAACAGGTAGTTGAGAAAGACAAACCTGCCAAAGTAATTGAATCCAAGGAAAGGGCTGACAAGACACTTACTATGAGAGAGGAGCCCATCGAAGAGAGACCTTTTACAGTTGAGGACATCCAAACTAAGAAACGGGCGATTGAAAAAGGCAGACCTGTTAAAGTAATTCCTTCTGAAAAGGAAACACTTGACTCACAAGAGGAGGAAAAGATTTCTTCAAAAGCCTCGCCTTCAAGAGGTATACTAAGTAAATCTAACATGTTTCATCCCATCATCTTGTCAGCAAAATCATCCATCAATTCCATTTCATGCTTAGTTTGAAATCTTTTTTTGCCCAGTATTATTCATCAAGTTGCTTCATTCCAGTGTTTGCCATCCCATATCAACACATCCTCTTAGTGGTCAAAATCCACAACTCTTGTGTCATTCTTGCAATTCTCTCTGTTGTTTGTGTGTATGTTTTGTGTCTTTTTTGTATTGTGTTTTCTATTTGATCACATCTTTTTTGGTATTGTATTGGTGCTCCACTGCTTACCCCAATATGTAGTATCTTGATCTTGACCATAGTATCATTTCATTTCAAGTACCAGCAGAGAAGAAGGAATCACCTCCACAACCTGTTGAACCACTTACAAAGAAAGTGTCTCAGCTAGAGAAAACTGTTGTTGCTGAAGGGGTGAAAGAATCTGAGCCATTTGGAAAGAAAATGGCTAAACCAGATTCTAAGCCAGAAATCAAGCCAAAGTCCAAGCCAGAGAAGATAGCTATTGCTGAAAAGCCTGCTGAGGCACTTGTAAAGAAAGTGTCTACGCCAGAGTCTAAGTCAGAACCTAGGTCAGAACCTAAGCCAGAACCTAAGCCAGAACCTAAGCCAGAGGCTAAGACAGAGGCTAAGACAGAGCCTAAACCTAAACCAGAGGATAAACCAGAGCCTAAGGTCAAACCATACCCTAAACCAGAGTATAAACCAGAGGTTAAGCTAGAGGCTAAACCAGAGAAGAAGGATGTTACTGAAGTAGGGGTGAAAGAATCACCTCCACAGCCCACTGTGGTGTTGAAGACAGAGCCTAAGCCTAA
>NW_019956020.1:0-1272 GCF_002910315.2 Salvelinus sp. IW2-2015
TGTAGAAGCACGTATGTAGAGACAATCACTTACACAATCACATTATTACACATCAATGATTTTACTCCTTGCTTGGACTAACTCATTCTTAGCTCTTTTGTCTAACTGTGTAGTGTGTTGTCTTKTAGTTTATTTTCCCAGTTAAATCCTGCCCTGCACTGGTCAAGCCTCTGAACACCTTATCTCATGCCTCATACCCTCATTCAATCACTGCTGTGATCCCTTTCCAACACGGTGTAAGTAGCCCTCTCATTCCCATTCCCCATAATATTGTACTATAAATGTCTTTATTAAATGCTTWYGGRTAAAATAATTAGTCTTTGACGATTTTTGAAATACACTTTGTCGTCTCTGTGCGTTCCGCACCTATACCSTGGGTCRKCCATCCTCCTCAATGTTTCAACTCACCAGCCTCCACTGGTGTATATTGTAGTGTATCACTGATGCTACAGTGGAAAAGCAGCATTGGATGCTTTGTGACTACGAGCCCTGGTGTAATGTGTGATCTTAGGCATGCTCTCTCGGTGCCTCCCCTCCCAGAGGACCTGAGCCGCTGGTTGTGCTGCCACTGCGACTGCAGCTGTGGACCCCTGGCTTGATTTCACTGGGCGTTCTARCTTGTCCCAGACCCCTGTTGCTCAAGTTTAGCCAGGTAGTCAGTGTGCTTCTGCCTCTACATTGCTTGCTCTTTGGGGTTTTTGGCTGGGTATCTGTAAATCACTTTGTGACTGTTGATCGGGGCTGTCCTGAAAAATGTGAGACAATAGTCAATCAATCAAATGTATTTATAAACCCCTTCTTACATCAGCTGATGTCACAAAGTGCTGTACAGAAACACAGCCTAAAATTCCAAAAAGCAAGCAATGCAGGTGTAGAGGCACGGTGGCTAGGAAAAACTCCCTTGAAAGGCCCGGAACCTAGGAAGAAACCTAGAGAGGAACCAGGCAATGAGGGGTYGCCAGTCCTCTTCTTGCTGTGCCGGGTGGAGATTATAACAGAACATGGCCAAGATGTTTAAATGTTCATAGATGACCAGCAGAGTCAAAAAATAATAATCACAGTGGTTGTAGAGGGTGAAACAGGTCAGCACCTCAGGAGTAAATGTCAGTTGGCTTTTCATAGCCGATCATTCAGAGTATCTCTACCGCTCATGCTGTCTCTAGAGAGTTGAAAACAGTAGGTCTGGGACTGGTAGCACGTCCGGTGAACAGGTCAGGGTGCCATAGCTGCAGGCAGAACAGTTGAAACTGGAGCAGCAGCATGACCAGGTGG
>NW_019956021.1:0-1272 GCF_002910315.2 Salvelinus sp. IW2-2015
AACTTATGTAGCAGGCAAAACCCCGAGGACTAACCATTCATTTATTTTTTATTTTTAGGTCACTGTCTGTTCAATGAATTTTCTTTGGRATACTGGATTTCTAATCACCCTGTTTTCAGTTCCTACGGCTTCCACTGGATGTCACCAGTCTTTGGAAATAGGTTGAGGTTATTCCTTTGTGCAATGAAGAAGTAAGGCCAYCTGGAAACAGTGTAACGTCATGTGTACTGTTTGAGAGTTGCGCAAGACTAGAAAAGTAGCGTTAGTTTGTTGATCTCCTGTATTGAAAACAGATAGACCCGTCTTCAATTTGATCGATTATTAACGTTTTTCAAATACCTTAAGTTGTATTACAAAAGTAGTTTGAAATGTTTTGGCAAAGTTTAGAGGTAATTTTTGAGATATTTTGTAGTGACATTGCGCAAATTGGAAGCAGTTTTTTTCTGGATCAAACGCGCCAAATAAATTGACAATTTGGATATATATGGACGGAATTAATCGAACAAAAGGACCATTTGTGATGTTTATGGGACATATTGGAGTGCCAACAAAAGAATCTCGTCAATGGTAAGGCATGATTTATATTTTATTTCTGCGTTTTGTGTCGTGCCTGCAGGGTTGAAATATGCTACACTCTCTTTGTTTACTGTTGTGCYATCATCAGATAATAGCATCTTATGCTTTCGCCGAAAAGCCTTTTTGAAATCTGACATGTTGGCTGGATTCACAACGAGTGTAGCTTTAATTTGGTATCTTACATGTGTGATTTAATGAAAGTTTGATTTTATATCTTTTTTTAAAAATTTGGCGCTCTACATTTTCCCTGGCTATTGGCCAAGTGGGGACGCTACCGTCCCACATATCCCAGAGAGGTTTTAAGAAACATATAGTTTACTGAACTAAACTACTTTGTGATAAATACTAATATCTAAATCTGAAATATCATAGACTACAAATTTGCAAGAACAGATCACTCTGGAGTCAACTGTTAACATAATGTTTAATTTAGTCTGTTAAACGCAACAACTATGTCTCAAGTGTGAATTAGGAAGGTCTGATGTAAAAAATTTACGAAACTGTGTAGTTGCAGTAGTTAGTTTCACCGCTACATGGCAAAATAGTAATTAACTACTAAAAACACTACCCATATTTGAATTTATTTCAAGTACCAACAAGCTACTGCAAAATGTAATTAAATTACTAGTTTAACTACATCTATTTCACTATTTCACGGTCTATTGGCACTGTACTAAGGTATCTGGCACTACGTGT
>NW_019956022.1:0-1272 GCF_002910315.2 Salvelinus sp. IW2-2015
TAGAGAACAGTGTTACAGTGTGTTGGTTGGTTGACTCCCGGGGCCTCTAGAGAACAGTGTTACAGTGTGTTGGATGGTTGACCCTCAGGGCCTCTAGAGAACAGTATTACAGTGTGTTGGTTGGTTGAGCCTCTAGAGAACAGTGTTACAGTGTGTTGGATGGTTGACTCCCAGGGCCTCTAGAGAACAGTGTTACAGTGTGTTGGTTGGTTGACCCCCAGGGCCTTTAGAGAACAGTGTTACAGTGTGTTGGATGGTTGACCCCCAGGGCCTCTAGAGAACAGTATTACAGTGTGTTGGTTGGTTGACTCCCAGGGCCTCTAGAGAACAGTATTACAGTGTGTTGGTTGGTTGACTCCCAGGGCCTTTAGAGAACAGTGTTACAGTGTGTTGGTTGGTTGACTCCCAGGGCCTCTAGAGAACAGTGTTACAGTGTGTTGGTTGGTTGAGCCTCTAGAGAACAGTGTTAGTGTGTTGGTTGATTGACCCCCAGGGCCTCAGCAGGTCTCCACTGTGTCACAAATGTCACACAGAGATGTCAGATGGTCCAGCACCACCCCAGTCAATTGAATACATTTTTGGTATAATTCCTATTTCTGAATAAGGCTTAAAATACAATCTTGCTATGTCACATGATGTGCTAAACACAGGGCATGGCCTACAACAATTACTTAATTGACATGTTATATGTCCCTAATAGGTTGATTGAGTCTTAATGGAACACATTACTTGAGTGGGGTAGTCAGTAAAATATACTATTGAAAGCATGCCTCCTCCCATATCATGATCTATATCTCCTCTCCTATCCTTCTCTTCTCCTCCTACAGCCATACCTCCCTCTCCACAATCACACTCCCCTTCTCTTTCCCACTCAATTCAAATTTAATTCAATTTAATGGGCTTTATTGGCATGGGAAACATATGTTTACATTTCCAAAGCAAGTGAAATAGGTAATAAACAATAAAAAATGTACAGTAAACATTACACTGACAAAAGTTTCAAAAGAATAAAGACATTTCAAATGTCATATTATGTCTATATACAGTGTTGTAATGATGTCCTGTATTTGATGTCTTATTCAGCCTGTTTCCTGTATTTCATGTCTTATTCAGCCCGTTTCCTGTACTTGATGTCTTATTCAGCCTGTTTCCTGTACTTGATGTCTTATTCAGCCCATTTCCTGTACTTGATGTCTTATTCAGACCGTTTCCGGTATTTGATGTCTTATTCAGCCCGTTTCCTGTATTTGATGTCTAAATCAGCCTGTTTCC
>NW_019956023.1:0-1271 GCF_002910315.2 Salvelinus sp. IW2-2015
ACATTTGTACCACATCATAAAAACATCTTAAAGGTACTGCTAGCTATGATAGCTCAAATCAAATCAAATTGTATTTGTCACATGCACCGAATACAACCTCACAGTGAAATGCTTACTTACAAGCCTTTAACCAACAATACAGTTTTAAGAAAAAAAGTATTTAGAGAGTATTTACAAAAAATAAACTGAAGTAAAAAAAATATAAATAAATAATAATAATAATTATAATTAAGGAGCAACAATAAAATAAAATACCAGTTAGTCGAAGGTAATTGAGGAAATATGTACAGTACATGTAGGTAGAGGTAAAGTGACTATGCATTGATAATAAACAGAGAGCAGCAGCAGAGTAAAAATAGGGGGTGGGGTTGGGGACAATGCAAATCGTCCGGGTAGCCATTTGATTAGATGTTCAGGAGTCTTATGGCTTGGGGGTAAAAGCTGTTAAGAATCCATTTAGGCCTCAACTTGGCGCTCCGGTACCGTTTGCCGTGTGGTMGCAGAGAGAACAGTCTATGACTAGGGTGGCTGGAGTCTTTGGCAATTCTTTGGGTCTTCCTCTGACACCGCCTGGTATAGAGGTCCTGAGCGGCAGGAAGCTTGGCCCCAGTGATGTACTGGGCCGTATGCACTACCTTCTATAGTGCCTTGCAGATTGAGGCCGAGCAGTTGCCATACCAGGCGGTGATGCAACTGGTCAGGATGCTCTCGATGGTGCAGCTGTAGAAACTTTGGAGAGTCTGAGGACCCGTGCCAAATCTCTTCAGTCTCCTGAGGGGGGATAGGCTTTGTCGTGCCCTTTTCATGACTGTCTTGGTGTGTTTGGACCAAGATAGTTTGATGGTGATGTGAACACCAAGGAACTTGAAGCTCTCAACCTGCTCCACTACAGCCCTGTCGATGAGAATGGGGGCGTGCTCGGTCCTCCTTTTTCTGTAGTCCACAATCATCTCCTTTGTCTTGATCACATTGAGGGAGAGGTTGTTATCCTGGCACCACACTGCCAGTTCTCTGACCTCCTCTCTATAGGCTGTCTCATCATTGTCGGTGATCAGGCCTACCACTGCTGTGTCATCGGCAAACTTAATGATTGTGTCGTGCTTGGCCATTCAGTCATGGGTGAACAGGGAGTACAGGAGGGGACTGAGCACGGACCCCTGAGGGGCCCCTGTGTTAAGAATCAGCATGGCAGATGTGTTGCTACCTACTCTTACCACCTGGGGGCGGCACGTTAGGAAGTCAAGGATCCAGTCCCAGGGTCCTTAGCTTAG
>NW_019956024.1:0-1271 GCF_002910315.2 Salvelinus sp. IW2-2015
CAGACATCATGCTGACCCCTCTATTGGGAACCATTTGTTTCACTGGGCTGTTTCCTGTTCCCATCAGCCAGCAGTGGGCTGGGAATTCCTGCATTCCGTAGACAAAAGGGCTTCACAGCGCTGTCACTGACTAGGTGTTTTACTGTGGCCCTTATGAGCGTCATAACTGAGGTGAGCGAGAGAGCCGTGAAAAAAAGGAAAAGAAGAATCACAGCTCACAGAGGAGCCAAGAATGTGGTGATTCCTATTTTAAAAAGGGACTTGTTAAAGGGTAGGTAACATAAACTTAACCACATGCAACATATGGATTTGCATTAGTATACGCATCAAAAGTCCTTATGCAAAATTACATCTATTTTTCAAGTTATTACATGAAACTGATCAGAATTCCAAAGAATGCCAAAGTCATGCCAGAAAATGTTTTGTGGGGTGTGACGTTATATGGAGGATCCGGCAAGCTAGCCTATTCCCTATAATGTAAACTTCAACAGAAATAACTTAAATTGTATATTGAACAAAAATATAAAACACAACATATGTAAAGTGTTAGTCCCCTGTTTCATGAGCTGAAATAAAAGGTCCCAGAAATTATGAATGTCCAACAAAGCTGTTGCCAGAGAATTGAATGTTAATTTCTCTACCGTAAGCTGACTCCAACATCGTTTTTGAGAATTTTGCAGTACGTCCAAAATCCGCCTCACATCCGCAGAACACATGTAATCACACCAGCCCAGGACCTCCACATCCGGCTTCTTCCCCTGCGGGACCGTCTGAGACAAGCCACTAGGACAGCTGATGAAACTGTGGATTTGCACAAACTGTCAGAAACTGTCTCAAGGAAGCTCTTCTGTGTGCTCGTCATCCTCACCAGGGTCTTGACATAACTGCAGTTCGGTGTCGTAAAGGTCTTTAGTGGGAAAATGCTCACCTTCGATGGCCACTGGTATGCTGGAGAAGTGTGCTCTTCACAGATGAATGCCAGTTTCAACTGTACCGGGCAGATGGCAGACAACGTGTATGGAATCGTGTGGGCGAGCGGTTTGCTGATGTCAACGTTGTGAACAGAGTGCCCCATGGTGCCGGTGGGGTTATGGTATGGGCAGGCATAAGCTACGGACAACGAACACAATTGCACTTGTAGGCCGTCATTGTAAATATTAATTTGTTCTTAACTGACTTGCCTAGTTAAATAACGGTTCAATTTAAAAAAAAAAAAATATATATATATATATATATATATATATATATATATATATATATATATATATATA
>NW_019956025.1:0-1271 GCF_002910315.2 Salvelinus sp. IW2-2015
ACACGGGTTACAGATAACGCCAGGGGCTCTTTGACTCTGCATGGCTGAATGTCACTTCTCCCAGTCACAGTCAAAATCAGGGGACAACTGTGATCGCAGTCTTTGTAAATCCAATCCATGGGGGTTTGTCCGACGCAGAGGGAGTCATAAGTTCAATAATTAATGCAAGAAATACCTACAGTGCCCTCTGTAATTATTGGCACAGTGAAGCATTTTTAAAATTTTGGCTCTACTTCAAAAGTTTGGATACGAAATCAATGACCATGAGCTTAAAGTGCAGACTGTTTGCTTTAATTTGAGAATATTTTCATCCATATCGGTGAACTGTTAAAAAAAAAAGTACAGCTCTTTTTGTACATAGTCCCCCCCCCATTTTAGGGGAGCAAAAGTATTGGGACAAATTCACTTGTGTAGTAATAAGTTTAGTGTTTGGTCCGATGTTCATAGCACACAATGACTACATCAAGCTTGTGGATAATCCTGAATGACTCGTGAATAATTATTTGTTTGAAGTTAGATACACAAATATCATACCACCCCAAAAATGCTAACCTCCCCTGTTATTGTATTTGTGAGGTAAGCATGTCTTGGGAGTGTATTTGTGCTTCCAACTTTCTCACACATCATTATTCACGATTCATTCAGGATTATCCATAATCATGGTAGCATCCACATTAATGTAGAACTGTTTTAGAAACGTATTCTTATTTACAATAAAGGTTACTCCAAAACGACAATACATTATTTACCATTTATTTCTATTGGGCACAAAATAATCTGAAACACAACCAAAACAAACAGAAAATGCATCCAACAAATGTCGAGTCGCAAGCTTTATGTAGTCATTGCATGCTATGAATATGGGACCAAATATTAAACTTTTAACTACTTTTATACACAAGTGAATTTGTACAAAAAGTGCTGTAATTTCTAAACGGTTCACCCGGTATAGATATCCTCCATCACAAGCTGATGGTCTGCACTTTAACCTCGTAGTCATTGTTGGATTTCAAATCCAAACTTTTGGAGTATAGAGCCAAAAGAAGACAATGTTTCACTTTCCCAATTACGGAGGCCACTGTATATTATGGGAAAGGATACTAGTCGGTGGCGGCCCATGTTCCCCCTCAGACTTTCTAAACGGGAAGTTGGATGTACCCAACAGGCATCAACCTAGCCTTATCTATAACTGTGTCAACATTGAAGCCCAGTTTGGCTCTTGAAGGCCATCAGTTTTGCTGCAGTGTGGACTTGTTTTGATAATTTTGTGC
>NW_019956026.1:0-1271 GCF_002910315.2 Salvelinus sp. IW2-2015
GGAGAATCTGTGGCCAGGAACATCAAAAAACAAAAATCATAATGGATTACAATGCCACAAAGGAGGGGTGGACAATTTAGACAAGCTGGTGATTGGCTACAGCTGCAAAAGAATAATGCAACACTGGCCACTTRTTATATTCTTCAACATCTTGGACATCTCAGCGTACAACGCGTTTGTCATCTGGATGGCGTTGAACCCAGATTRGAACAGAGAGAAGCTCCAGAGGATACGGCTCTTTTTCTCGAGGAGCTRGGMAAGACATTGGTAAGACCTCAAATCCATAGGAGGCAACATATCCCTAGGACCCCAGCTTCTGCAGCCATCATGAGGAGGATTCAGGAGGAGGATGCTGGTACCCCATCCGCCCGAMCCACAGAACCAACAACTCCAATACCAGAAGTAAGTGTGAGTGATGTTGTTGCATGTGTGTGTGTCTGACTCTCCTATCTTGGCCTRCTGTAACTATATTACGTGAGTGAGGGAGATGTTAGTAAAATTCCTGAACTAAGTGTTTTAATCATTCTAGATTGCAGCCGGTAGCAACAAGAAGAAGTGCTGCGATGTGTGTGGACCCAAGAAGGACGGGAAGACGCAGTACACATGCATCAAGTGCAAGAAATACATTTGCAACACACACACACACAGTAAAACTCTGTCCCTCATGTGGTGTGTAGACCGGCCTTAATTTGTGTTCAATGGGGCTCATTTATCATTTCCATAAATACTGTATGTAGAATGTGTCCTTCCAATTTGTTCAGTTCAAATCAATAAGCATCTATAGTGATGAAAACCTTGTTTCATTKATATTTGTTCAAGAAAAACATGATTATTCCATGTCTTGATTATATCAACAACAGCAAAAACAAATAGCGTTTTCATTGATAAATGTGATCTAGCAGAGGTAAATGGCAAATATTAACCATGTATGCTGTCTATAATGCTTGTAATTGATATAAGTCAACATCTAAGTATTAAGTATTTTAATGTAAATTGTTATTGCTGTATACTTTTAAAAACCAAATAATGTTGTGGGTCCATCAGACCCGCGAACATTGGTTGAATAACAAAAACATGAACACCACACAAGGGTTAAATCCTCAGGTGTTCAAATTTGCAGCAAAAGCCACTTAAGAGGAGAGAAACTAAAGACAATCATTTAGTTGGCAAAGTGTAAAATATGCATCTTTGATAAATGTTTAAATAAAATGATGCTAAATCCCTTTAGATTTGGGAAGTTCTTTTCCCTCTCCATTCCTCTCTCCAAATCC
>NW_019956027.1:0-1271 GCF_002910315.2 Salvelinus sp. IW2-2015
TCTGCCATGAAAGTCTCAATTTTGGTGTTTTGGTCCATTTTGTGAAATTTGGTGGTGAGCGGACGATCAAAACCATAAAGGGCAATGGGCTCTATGACTGATTCAAGTATTTTTAGCCAGATCCTAATTGGTATGTTGAAATTTATGTTCCTTTTGATGGCATAGAAGGCCCTTCTTGCCTTGTCTCTCAGATCGTTCACAGCTTTGTGGAAGTTACCTGTGACGCTGAAGTTTAGGGCGAGGTATTTATAGTTTTTTAGGGGGTCTTGGGCAACAATGTTTAGATCAAATTTGTATTTGTGGTCCTGGCGACTGGACCTTTTTTGGAACACCATTATTTTGGTCTTACTGAGATGTACTGTCAGGGCCCAGGTCTGACAGAATCTGTGCAGAAGATCTAGGTGCTGCTGTAGGCCCTCCTTGGTTGGTGACAGAAGCACCAGATCATCAGCAAACAGTAGACATTTGACTTCAGAGTCTAATAGGGTGAGGCCGGGTGCTGCAGACTGTTCTAGTGTCCTCACCAAGTCGTTGATATATATGTTGAAGAGGGTGGGGCTTAAGCTGCATCCCTGTCTCACCCCACAGCCCTGTGGAAAGAAATGTGTGTATTTTAGGTGTGCGGTCCATGTTTGTGTACATGCGGTCCATGTTTGTGTACATGCGGTCCATGTTTGTGTACATGCGGTCCATGTTTGTGTACATGTGGTCCATGTTTGTGTACATGCGGTCCATGTTTGTGTACATGCGGTCCATGTTTGTGTACATGCGGTCCATGTTTGTGTACATGCGGTCCATGTTTGTGTACATGGATTTTTACCCCAACACCACTTTCCATCAATTTGTACAGCAGACCCTCATGGCAAATTGAGTCAAAAGCTTTTTTGAAAAAAAAAAAAAAAAGCATGCGAAGACTTTGCCTTGGTTTTGGTTTGTTTGTTTGTCATTTAGGGTGTGCAGGGTGAATACGTGGTTTGTCGTACGGTAATTTTGTAAAAAGCCAATTTGACATTTGCTCGGTACATTGTTTTCGCTGAGGAAATGTACGAGTTTGCTGTTAATGATAATGCAGAGGATTTTCCCAAGGTTACTGTTGACGCATATCCCCCGGTAGTTAATGGGGTCAAATTTGTCTCCACTTTTGTGGATTGGGGTGATCAGTCCTTTGTTTGAAATACTGGAGAAGATGAGGCCGATGTTAAAGTGTTTAGGTATAGCCAATTGGAGTCTCACTCTCTCTCTCTCTCTCTCTCTCTCTCTCTCTCTCTCTC
>NW_019956028.1:0-1271 GCF_002910315.2 Salvelinus sp. IW2-2015
CTTAATTTGCACACACTGTATACATATTTTTCTATTGTGTTATTGACTGTAAAACTGTTTATCCCATATGTAACTCTGTTGTTTTTGTCGCACTGCTTTGCTTTATCTTGGCCAAGTCGCAGTTGTAAATGAGAACTTGCTCTCCTGGTCTACCTGGTTAAATAAAGGTTAAATWAAAAWWWTWAAAAAGTTGAACATTAATTGTACTCCTAGCTAGCAGTGGATAAGTAACAGGCCTTCTCAAAGACAATAAGCTAGCTAGCTTAGTTAGCAAACTTTAGCTAGCTATATGACTTGCTCTAACATAACGTTGCAATGTTATGGACAGTAATGGACAATATGATGACTTCTGTTTGCAAGTCCATAAATATGGATGTTATTGATATACTTTCTCATTTAGACTCTTTTGGATCTTATTTTCTTTCAAGTCAAATGTTTGTCACATGCTTCGTAAACAACAGGTGRAGACTAACAGTGAAATGCTTACTTATGGGTCCTTCCCAACAATGCAGAATACAATAAAATAATGCAATAATAACAGAAACATAGTGACGCGAGGAATAAATACACAATGAGCAATGATAGCTTGGCTAAATACATGGGGTATCATTACCGAGTTTGTGTGCAGGGTTACAGCAGCATAACACCATGCATCCCACTGCCTGCTTGCCTCTGAAGCTAAGCAAGGTTAGTCCTGGATGGGAGACCAGATGCTGCTGGAAGTGGTGTTGGAGGGCCAGTACAAGGCACTCTTTCCTCTGGTCAAAACACATATACTGTATATATAAATTCCCCAGGGCAGTGATTGGGGACATTATCCTGTGTAGGGTGCTGTCTTTTGGATAGGACGTTAAACGGGAGTCCTGACTCTGTGGTCACTAAAAATGCCAGGGCACTTATCGTAAGAGTAGGGGTGTTAAGCCCGGTGTCCTGGCTAAATTCCCAATCTGGCTCTCATACCATCATTTCCACCTAATCATCCCCAGCTTCCAATTGGCTCATTCCTCTCCACTGTAACTATTCCCCAGGTTGTTGCTGTAAATGAGAATGTGTTCGCAGTCAACTTACCTGGTAAAATAAGGTTTAKATACAACATGTAAATGTGTACATAGGAGAGAAGTGACTAGGCTACAGGATAGATAATTGACAGTAGGTGTGTATGTGTTGTAGTGTCAGTGTGGGTAGAGTCCAGTGTGTGTGCATAGAGTCAAAAAGGGTTAGTGCGAGGGTCAAAGCAGATAGTTAACCAAATAGCTACCCGGACTATTTTA
>NW_019956029.1:0-1270 GCF_002910315.2 Salvelinus sp. IW2-2015
TCTTGTTAATGCAACTGCACTGTCCTATTTACAGTAGATATTACAGCGAAAGCATGCCATGCGATTGTTTGAGGATGGCGCCCCACATCCAAATATTTTATCAAATTCACGTCATTCAGGCGGAAATTGAGAAAAAGMGGCCTAGCCGAAACTAAAATACACCATTATGATATTCTASTTGTGACCAGCAGAAACTTTAGACACTAAATTGACACCATTATGATATTCTACTTGTGACCAGCAGAAACTTTAGACACTAAAATGACACCATTATGATATTCTACTTGTGACCAGCAGCAGCGGCAGCAGTAATAGCCTACTTGTGGCCAGAAGCAGCAGCAGTGATTGCCTACTRGTGGCCAGCAGCAGCAGCACAAGTATGTGACATTAGAATATAGAATGTCACTGTGAGTGTTCCACACGCTCTGCTCCAGTCCAGCAAACTGAAGAGTGTTTTTGGGTGTTTTTGGTGGCATGCAGCCTTATTGGCATTTTCTATGCAGATTTCAATGAGCTTAAACTATTAGAATCACCGAGGGCTCCATCTAGTCCCCGGCAGCCTGCATGCTAACCGGAGATGCCTCCCAAATGACACCCTATTCCCTATATAGCGCTGTACTTTTTACCAGGGGATATGGGGCTGTGGTCAAAAGTACTGTTCTATATAGGAAATAGGGTGTCATTTGGAACGCAGCTAGAGAGTACTCCCTGGAGCCTCTGTTTACCAAACCAAGTCGGATTTGCTGCTCTCGTAGACACACAGACCGACKGACAGACAGACTGGGTAAGGCTCACCTCCCTCCCAGAGGATTGCATTTTGTCTCACATCCTAAGTCTACRTCAGCCAGAATCTATTCAAAAGTTACCAGACTAAGTTTTTTTTTTTATGTAAATCTCTTTAGAGGGAAAAACAGCGACCATGGTTACAAGCCCAATCCTCCATTCTGAAAAACACACTTCAAACAGAAAAGCATTTCAATCTCAAACAACAAAATAGGGGAGCAGCTCATTTTTCTTTTTTTCATTATTGACTTTACAACTAGAGGGTGTTATTTAAGAAGACTGTTAATAAACAGAAGAAAGAATAAAGCATTTTTGTTTGTTTATTTTCTTTCTAACCAAGTTTCCTCAGCCTGTGAGAAAGTGGAGCGAATGCGTATTTAAAGTTATTATGTTTTTATTTTTTTTCAATCGAATGTTTGAAGAGTTTGACAATCAGACACAGTGTCTCTTGTATCATTATACTATTTTTAATCATTGCTTTTTTTTT
>NW_019956030.1:0-1270 GCF_002910315.2 Salvelinus sp. IW2-2015
GATTTACATTTACTTCTTTACGTCTAGTCTATGAGACCAGTCTGCGCATTTTAGCACCCAAGGAATAGCACGCKTTTACTTTGTGTGCTGAAATCTTTTTTACATTTTTATCCAGTTGGTAGTTACAGTCTTGTCCCATCGCTGCAACTCCCGTACGGACCCGGAAATCGTTGATTTTTATTTTAAAAAACTTGTATTTTATCTGACGTTGGAACTTGTTCGCCAACAATATTCGCCACTCAACTCCATCATGAATCTAGGAATTTAGTGTAGCCGGCTAACCGAATGTAGGTTTTGTCACTCTGGCAAGTAGTCCTTCCATTCTCGTTTCGATTACTTGAATTCATGTTTAATTCTTCTTTCATAGCATTGTATTTCTTGAGCCATGTTTTGCTTTATTTCCAAATATGAATTGGAGGAGCTATCCTCAAAGAGCTTGCAGATTTTTGCTGCGGCGGTTTCGCTCAACATCTCCATGATCGACGCTACCTGTGTTGCAAAAATGCAGTCTGAATCCGACACAACCAGAAAGTGATTCCATCTGAACATCAAAATAATGTTACAAAACAATCAGTTTATGAATGAAACCTGTCTTGTTTGGCTGAAAAACCTTACAAAGGTAGACTGTTGATTGTTTACATCAGGGGTTCTTAAACTTTTTCAGCCTGGGACCCAAATTAGAAATTGTGTTTTCCTGGAACCCAAGTTTAGGAACATATGCAACTATATGTAAATATTGGTACATTTCATTGCCCTTATGCCTAAAACAAATGTAATATAGATAAAAACAATGAAATACAATTGCCATATAAATAGCTATTCATGTTTATTTTCACCCATTAAAAACTCTTACATATCTGACTAGGTTGGAACTGTTGCTGTTCAAATTCAATAAATCATTTTAATTCTGAACTGGAACAAACTGATTGATCACATCACACAGATACATAACAGAACAGACACGCAGAATTTTTGATAGTGCAACCCTAAGTAACAGTACAGATAAAATGTTCAGGCCTACTGTACATCTTACTGTAGAAATTATTGCCGAAAGACAGTCTAGGTTGGAGCTGTTGCTGTTAAAATAGAAGTCATCATTTATATTCTGAACTGGAATAAACTGATTGATCCAGGCCGTATAACATCCGGCCGTGATTGGGAGTCCCATAGGGCGTCACACAGTTATCCCAGCATCGTCCAGGTTTGGCCGGGGTAGGCCGTCATTGAAAATAAGAATGTGTTCTTAACTGACTTACCTATTTAAATAAAG
>NW_019956031.1:0-1270 GCF_002910315.2 Salvelinus sp. IW2-2015
AGCTGTGCTACTAATCAAATACTGGGGGGATTTGTTACAAAGTTAGATCTATGAAATCCTGTGGTACTTGTAGCTGATCGCATATTGAGCCATGGTTGGTGATCGCATTATGAGCCATGATCAGAGGCGCAACAACCGGTCTTCTTCTGATATAAATACATCTCATCTAAACAACAAACCTGTCGTATGTATAAAACATGAAGGGTGTCTGCCTATTGAAAGAACACCAAGCTGTTTGTTGAGAGTACAAAGCTCTGTACTATCTGCAAAAGCGTGAACTTTCAATGACCTTCAGAGTGCATTCTCATCAAAGCCCCAAGCCATGGTGTTTTTTTTAAAGGACGCGTACAGTATCCCGAAGGATGCACTATTGCGAATCATCATGCAGATTGACCTCATGATTGGCATCATGATTATTTTCAATTGACCTTAGATGAGCTGCGTCCTAAATATCTGCGTTAACAACGTCAATGTACTCTGCTGAAAGCCTAAGTATACTGCTGTCACGTTCCTGACCTGTTTTCCTTTGTTTTTGTATTTATTTTAGTTGGTCAGGGCGTGAGTTGGGTGGGTTGTCTATGGTTGATTTTCTATGTTGGGATTTTGTGTTCGGCCTGGTATGATTCTCAATCAGAGACAGCTGTCAATCGTTGTCCCTGATTGAGAATCATACTTAGGCAGCCAGGGTTTCACTTGTGTTTTGTGGGTGTTTGTTCCTGTGGAGGTTTTGTTGCCACACAGGACGGTTTCGGTTTTGTCACGTTGGTTGTTTTTTTGTATTTTGAAGTGTTTTGTTGACTTTCATTAAAAGAATGAACACTAACCACTCTGCGTTTTGGTCCACACCTTCTGTCAGCGAGGACAGCCGTAACAACTGCAAACCAACCATGACACACTTAGCCTGTAGGTTATAGAAAACATTCTATGAGACTTCGATAGACCCCAATCAAAATACTCCACTGTTTACCTTCGTCAAAGTACATCTTAATTGCTACACCCCCAAACATGTGTTTTCAAATTAACATAATCTTTAATTATTTTTCAGGAGTTCATGGCTGAATTTTTTTTGCCTGTTCAAGTATTGCTGCTGGTAGCAAAAGGTGAATCACTTATCGCCTTGTCGTTGTGGTAAGCACGGTGAACAACCTCTAGCACGCACACAAAACCCCTGACATGTACACACCACACACACACTCACATAAACGGCACTGTGTTAAGTCGATGACACATTATCAAAACCCTGCTGGTGGTTTAAAAACAAAAGCAACTC
>NW_019956032.1:0-2461 GCF_002910315.2 Salvelinus sp. IW2-2015
AGACACTGTTTCTATGGTCCCATGTACCACTTTTCCAGACCATGTTTTCAGATTTGACATTACTGTACACTCACCGGCCATTTTATTAGGTACACATATCTAGTACTGGGTAGGACCCCCTTTTGCCTCCACAACAGCCTGAATTAATCACGGTGTTGTACGTTAAGAGATGCCCTTCTGCACACCATTTGTGGCCTTGCTGTTAGCTTGAATGAGTCCGAAACATTCTCCTCTGATCTCTCTCATTAACACGGTTTTTTTTTGCCCACAGAACTGACGCTCACTGAATGTGTTTTGTTRATCGCACCGTTCTCTGTAGACTCTGGAGACTGTAATGCCTTAAAATCCCAGAGGACAAGAGGACAAGGCCACGGAACCAAGACAGCGGCAGCAACAGCAAAGTGCGTCCAATGAAATCCGAGCAGTAGTTGTAGACCATGTCGTAACTCATGGCATGACAATGACTGAGACAGCTACAATGATTCAACCAAACCTCAGAAGATCAACCGTTGACCTCAATCCTCAGAACTTTCCGCAATGGGAACCGGTAAGTCTTCAGCGTGCACTAAACATTAGGCTACTCTCATACAGTCAAATGACTGTATACTGCATACCAACGTGTACCACAGAGTAAGTGATGTGACTAAATGTGTTCTTACTGTAATTTTCACAACAGAATTGAGACATAGGGGAGGCAGAGGCAAAATTCTGACTGACCAATAAGAGCGGGCTGTGGTCAGTTTGGTTCGGACCAGAAATGATATTCGCCTGACAGACATTCAGCTGCACATCTTGCACAATGACGACATGTTCAACAATGTGGAAGTCATAAGTTTGCGGACTATTACACGCACGCTGAAATGGCACCAGGGGTCTCTAAAACAGCCGTGTGCCTTCTGAAAGAAATGCAGACAGAGTGAAGCAACTGAGGACTGAGTATCAAATCAAATCAAGTTTATTTTATATAGCCCTTCGTACATCAGCTAATATCTCGAAGTGCTGTACAGAAACCCAGCCTAAAACCCCAAACAGCAAGCAATGCAGGTGTAGAAGCACGGTGGCTAGGAAAAACTCCCTAGAAAGGCCAAAACCTAGGAAGAAACCTAGAGAGGAACCAGGCTATGAGGGGTGGCCGTACATCAGCTAATATCTCGAAGTGCTGTACAGAAACCCAGCCTAAAACCCCAAACNCCAGGCTATGAGGGGTGGCCAGGCTATGAGGGGTGGCCAGTATGTTCAGGTATGTTCAGTTTCAAGATGCCTGTTGTGAAAAATTCCCCCAAAATTCTACATCATTGTAATCAGTAATTCTCTTTCCAAAATGTATTTTTAGAAGGTGGTGGAGCTGGATGCTGATGAAAACCATCCCAAATTCCTATTTTTGGATGAGGCAGGTAGTTTAGCTTCCGTCCCTCTCCTCGTCCCTACCTGGGCTCGAACCAAGGACCCTTTGCACACATAGACAACAGCCACCCTCAAAGAATCATTACCCATCGCTCCACAAAAGCCACGGCCTTTGCAGAGCAAGGGGAACAACTACTTCAAGGTCTCAGAGCGAGTGACGTCACCGATTGAAACGCTATTAGCGCYCACTCCGCTGACTAGCTAGCCATTTCACACCGGTTACACAGGCTTCAACCTGGCCAAGACAAGGAGGAGAGGTCGGAATTTCATTGGCCAGTGGGCAACCATCCAAGTACCTGGACAACGTGGGGCCAACATCACCAAGTGTGCGGCTATATCGGAAGATGGAGCGTTGGGATGCAGACCTCGTATTGGATAATATAATATAATGCAGCTCTCCTTTTAACCTTCCTTGATGAGCTAAATCAGGTCTGTAGAGCTGATGGCAAGACCTATGTCATTGTGTGGGATAATGTCAGGTTCCACCATGCTGTGCAAGCATGGTGCAAGCATGGTTTCAGGCCCATCCACAATTTACATCCCTGTACTTATCCCCATACTCTCCTTTCCTTAACCCGATTGAGGGATTTCTCTCCACATGGAGGTAGAGGTACAGTGGGATTTTTTTTTCTCATTTTGTCTGTCATAGTTGAAGTGTACCTATGATGAAAATTACAGGCCTCTCTCATCTTTTTATGTGGGAGAACTTGCACAATTGGTGGCTGACTAAATACTTTTTTGCCCCACTGTATATGATAGGCGCCCTCACGAACAAGCCACCCTTCTCCAGGCCATGGATGACGCATGCAATGACATCACGGCAGACCAGTGTCAGGCCTGGATTCGCCCGAAGATTCTTCCCAAGATGTTTGGCTAATGAAAACATCCATTGTGATGTGGATGAGAACCTGTGGCCCAAATCTACAAGACAGGGTTGATGGAAATATAGAAGTACAGTAATCAATCCGTTGCTTTTTACAGTAAGCCAGGTGAGGAACACTGCAGTTGACGTTTTACAGTAAGCCAGGTGAGGAACACTGCAGTTGACGTTTTACAG
>NW_019956033.1:0-1270 GCF_002910315.2 Salvelinus sp. IW2-2015
GCCAAACCATGTTGGTGTGGAGAGAAATCATGGATGTAGTAAGAAAAAAAACAACATTAAAAAATGAATTAATGCAGATACAATAAAAGAAGTGAACCTCAAGTGCGTTGTTAAATCAAGTAGGTCAAGTGAATCAGTGGGTCAATAATGTACCAATTGAACCCAATCAAAGAGAGATCATTAGGAAAAGAGTTTGGGCGGGACTCTGATAGGTAGAGAGGTAAGAAACCTGCTCAGTCTGGTGTTACCCATCCAGCTGAAGGCAAAGCACACCATACAGAGAGGAAAGGAGATCTCAGAGGACATCAGGACGACACACCATGCAGAGAGGAAAGGAGATCTCAGAGGACATCAGGACGAGGGTAGCGAGAGCACATCAGTCTGGGAGAAGGCTAGAAAATCATCTCAAGATGATTTGAGCTCCATCAGTCCACTGTGAGGCAAATCATTTACAAATGGAGAGTATTTAACATGACAGCAACTCGGCCTAGAAGTGGACACCCTTCCAAAGTATCCCCAAGAGCCACAAGAACAATAACAAATCAGGTTAAAGCCAASCCAAACATGACATCTAGAGATGTGCAGACCTCCCTTGCTGCGTCTCAGGTAACTGTGCTTCAACAATAAGGAGAACACTGAATCAAAATGCCGTTCATGGTAGGGTTGCTAGGAAGAAGACTCTGCTGTTAAAAAAGAACTGCCCGTCTTAACTTTGTCACAAACCACCTGGACAAACCTGAAGAACCAGAAGTCCATTCTCTGGACCGTGCATCATGTCTAAAATGGACCTTTTTGGGCACAATTAACACCGCTATGTTTGGCGAAAACCCAACACTGCCTACGACCAAAATAACCTTATCCCAACACTGCCTACGACCAAAATAACCTTATCCCAACACTGCCTACGACCAAAATAACCTTATCCCAACACTGCCTACGACCAAAATAACAGAAAACCCAACACTGCCTGCCACCAAAATAACCGTATCCCAACACTGCCTACGACCAAAATAACCGTATCCCAACACTCCCTACGACCAAAATAACCGTATCCCAACACTGCCTACGACCAAAATAAACGTATCCCAACACTGCCTACGATCAAAATAATCGTATCCCAACACTGCCTACGACCAAAATAAACGTATCCCAACACTGCCTACGACCAAAATAAACGTATCCCAACACTCCCTACGACCAAAATAACCGTATCCCAACACTCCCTACGACCAAAATAACCGTATCCCAACACTGCCTACGACCAAAATAA
>NW_019956034.1:0-1270 GCF_002910315.2 Salvelinus sp. IW2-2015
AATGGGGGGACTATGTACAAAAAGTGCTGAAATTTCTAAAACGGTCCACCCGACATGGATGAAAATACACTCAAATTAAAGCTGACAGTGTATCATTTCAAATCCAAAGTGCTGGAGTACAGAGCCAAAACAACAAAAACATGGTCACCTTCCCAATACTTTGAGCTCACTGTATATTTTTGGAAAGTTGAAAGCTTCCAAAGTTTTGAATAGAAAAAGGTCATTCAAGACGGTTGAAAGCCTTTTCAGCATCAACAGACATTATTGATAAATCGATATCTTGTTTTTTAGCGTATTGTATTGAACTGAAACATGTTATTGTATTTGTTTGTAAGGGTCTATTTTTTATAAACCTTGTTTGATTGAGTTGCCATAAATATAACGTTAGCAAGCTAGATAACAACACTCCGACCAAGGATCTCTGAAAGTTAATGGTTTGCTCTGATTTTTTATAACTAGGGGACTATTATGAGAGGATCAAACTGACAAGCCATAAGATGAGACGTTTCCTGACGGATACAGCGGTCCCATCAGTGGCCATTCTACGCACGCCAGAACAAAGTGGAATGGGGGTAAGTGTGATGAGATCTTACATTATCTGATTGATTGAATAGTAGCTAGCTGCTCTCATGATAAAATGTGATAGGCCTGTCACTTTTCTTGTGGATAGGCTGTCCATTACATCTGTGATGCCCTCCGCTCAAAGCCAAAGAAAAGCAGAGTACAACAAAATTACTAAGAATGCTCAAAACTATGTGCTCTCCTTTTTTCATTATTCAACATTGAGTGGTGCCATTATTTTAGTCTTTATTCAACTTGATTCAAGTACATTCCAACTAATTATACATTTTCCACATGCTTGAGAAACAAATAGATTGACTTGACTTTATAGTGTTAGCTATGTAATGCATGACATCATGCCACTAAATCAGAACATCTATTATGGCCTTCTTCAAGTGTGTTCTTCTTTGTATATTTCAAATGATTTTCCCCATTTCCTGTTCCCTTTATTGCTCACTCTGGTTTAGATAGAAGACGTGCCTGCCGTGGACAGTCCACAAGGAACGGACTCCATGTTTGCTGGAGTAACATCACATTCAGAACCAGAATAGAGGACAAGCCTCAACTTTTGCTGGTAAGTACTCAAAATATGCAATCAATGTTTACACTTCAGCACTTGTTTTGTCATATTAGGATGGTAATGCAATCATTGACGTGTGTGGGGGGACTATGTACAATGGGGGGACTATGTACAAAAAGTGCTGAAATT
>NW_019956035.1:0-1270 GCF_002910315.2 Salvelinus sp. IW2-2015
GTGTGTAGGTGAGGGAGAGGAGTGTGTAGGTGAGGGAGAGGAGTGTGTAGGTGAGGGAGAGGAGTGTGTAGGTGAGGGAGAGGAGTGTGTAGGTGTTGGGGGATACGTGCTGCGTCCTTCTCTACTGCCTCAGATGGAGATCCTGAGAGAGCAGCGAGAACACAGAGAGAGAGAGGAGGTTCTGCATGGTGTGAGCGGCCTAGTCTTTCAGAGAGTTCACATCAGTCCCTGGTCCCCACCTGCCTTCCACCAGCTCCTCCTCTGGGGAACGTGGCCCAAAGCCTCTCAGTCAATCCCTGACCTGGGGCGGAGTCTGGAGCGTCTGCTGACCCCCTACGGGCTTTCCCTGGCTGAGGAGGAGGGGTCTCTGTGGCTGGCGGCCGAGCCAATGGGACGGCTAGGCCGGCTGTGGGCTGATGACCTCACCGATGGCGTCAGTGTGTGTCTGAACCTTGACCTCCTGGCGTCACTGGTCTACTCCGTACCTGACTGGCGCCTGCTCTGGTCACCTGACCCCCGCTTCCTCAACCACTTCCTGCCCCGCCCATTGCCAGAGCAACCGTTCCATCCCTTCTCCCTGTTTCCACAGAGCTTTGTTTATGACATCAGCTTCTGGGCGGGGCCAGACTGGCAGGAGGCAGCGTTTCATGCTCTGGTCAGAGAGGCCAGTAGAGAGACGGTGGAGAATGTTACGCTCATAGACACCTACACACCCAACACACAGACCGACACACACCCTGACGTAACACACACCAGCTACTGTTACAGACTCACCTATCGCTCACACACACGCGCCCTCTCACACACACACGCGCTCAGACTCCACACACACCTGCAAAGCCTGCTGTCCACACGCATGCATCTCACCGTCAGGTAGTGTCTGTCTGTGTATGTGAGAGAGATGAGTGCAGTGTTGTAATATGTTGTAGCAACGCTTACCAGACAATGAAGGTGTTGGTGTCAGGCTGGTGTTGGTGTCAGGATGGTGTTGGTGTCAGGCTGGTGTTGGTGTCAGGACGGTGTTGGTGTCAGGCTGGTGTTGGTGTCAGGACGGTGTTGGTGTCAGGATGGTGTTGGTGTCAGGATGGTGTTGGTGTCAGGATGGTGTTGGTGTCAGGATGGTGTTGGAAAAATTCGAAAAACTCATTCCACTTGACATTATGGGAAAGTTGGAGGCAAGTGACAAAAATCGGACAGACGTAACGCAAACAACATGTGGAATCACACCGTCCTGACACAACAACCATCTGACACCAACACCATCCTGACA
>NW_019956036.1:0-1270 GCF_002910315.2 Salvelinus sp. IW2-2015
GAGTATTACTGACGGTGGTTCTCGATACTGACTAATATTTAACATGATACAAATTGTAAAATTACATAACAAAAGCTACAATTAAAACATTTTAAAGCGCATACATCAACTCAGCAGATTCAGCCCTTACTTGGGTGTCCAAATTTCATCCATGCAAATTACGAGGGCACTCACAATGCTGAATAACGACACAGCTATTTATAGCCTATTTTACGATGGAAGAGGAGCCACAATACATGGCACGTTGATACGGTTTTCAATTTACTTCCATACGGGCTGGTTTCACATTCGTCTCCAGGGATCATCAGGACACATCATCTAGAACAATTGCTGTGTGTGTTTACAATCCCCTTCTCCAAACAGATGACTCATGTACCTATGTCTTATTAACAGCCCTTATCTATTTACAGGGCATGGAGATTGCTGTTTTTTGTCAAATCGGGAAGAAAATAAAAGTAGATTCATTTTTCCACTTGGAAACGGCAGGTTCGCTCGTCCTTATTCATGGTTTCCTCGCACGTAAAGGTGGTGGAATTACGTCTACATCCGAATATGGTTGATCTGTCGACACACCTCCGCCACGCCTTCGTTTCTTAGATCTCCACCAGAACTAATAGCGGGTGAACAGCGTGCTACTCTCAGGCTTAAGTTCAAAGGTTAGAATACGCATAGAGATGACAGCGCATAAAAAGGGAYTTACTTTCCATTAACGAGCACTTAACTTGGGTCAGAATCCGGGCCCTGATGAGCTACAGGATAGACAGCTGATTCTGAATCAATCACTATTACAGGAAAAAGGCTACTTTAATTAGCCACTTTACAAGCTAGCTAGCTACATTTAACAACTACTTGTAAATGTTTCTTATTAAATATACGAAATAGAACTATAGACTACAGCCTGACATTGGCAATCAGTTAATTGTTAAATGTTTTATTTCAGTATGGAGTCAGATTTTATTTATTTTACTTTTATTTTAGCTAGGCAAGTCAGTTAAGAACAAATTCTTATTTTCAATGACGGCCTCGGAACAGTGGGTTAACTGCCTTGTTCAGGGGCAGAACGACAGATGTTTTACCTCGTCAGCTCAAGGATTCGATCTAGCAACCTTTCGGTTACTAGTCCAACGCTCTAACCACTAGGCTACCTGCAGATGAGGGGACTGTGTTTCATGAGACATTAGAAGACTGTTGCTGAACTCCTGAATGCACATGGTGGGCAGTGGGCTGACTGGTGGGCAGTGGGCTGACTGGTGGGCAGTGGGCTGACTGG
>NW_019956037.1:0-1269 GCF_002910315.2 Salvelinus sp. IW2-2015
TTTTTGATGTGTAGAAAATATTGCCTATATTGACAAGCTAGTCGAGCTCTAACAATGTCCTCAAAGATGGAAGGCAGGCGAGACCTTTCTAGCCAATGGGGCAGATAAGTGTGACCGAGTCGTAGATTCCAATTCCAAGATGGRGTAGCAGTGCAGACGTGGTTTGTTGTCCTCTCGTTTACTTTTTGTATTTTTCGTCTTTTTTGTATATATTCCAATTTATTTTTCAGTCTCTTTTTCCATTTTTAAAATAAATATACCTTCCGGTAACCCGCCTCACTCGGACACGGATCCGCTATTTTTTTAGTCCCTATAGCAAAAACATTAATCAGAAGGTAGCCAGCTAATTAGCTAAGTTAATAGCCATTTAGTCATTGTTAGCCACTGCTAGCGGCATTTACCCTCTGCTCAGGCACCAGTCGTTTTTTTTAGCCTGGATAATACCTGCCAGCCTCGGACTGTTTTTCTCCACTACAATGCCAGATTCCTGCCGTAAACCCCTGGACCATTGATCATCACAGCTAGCTATCTTCAACTGAGTGACCCAGCCCCGAAGCTAGCCCTGAGCCAGGCACATCTCCCGGCTAGCAAACGAAATTCCCACAACTACAATACCTCTTTCGCCATCTGGCCCGGTCCCTTCCTCGATACGGAGCCCCGCAGTACCACCCCGACTGGTCTGCAGACGTAATTCCATCAGCTGTGCCTTCAACCGGCACTTGCCGGACGAAGGAGCAGACGCTTCTACCTACCCCGGACTGCTAACTTTAAAAGCCATGTCTCCCGCGTGCTAGCGTAGTAACAACTACCTAGCGGTTTCCCTGTTTCATCTATTGCTGTACACTGGGCCCTATGATCACTTGGCTGCATAACTGATGCCTGCTGGACTGTTCATTTATCACGGTACTCCACTTTGTTTACCTATGTTTATCTGCCGCCCTAGCCCCGAACTCAGGCCCTGTGTGTAGTTAACCGACCCTCCCTGCCCATTCATCGACATTTTACCTGTTGTTGTTGACTTAGCTGATTAGCTGTTGTTGTCTTACCCGTTGTTGACTTAGCTAGCTCTCCCAATAAACACTTGTGATTGCGTTATGCCTCGCTTTATGTCTCTCTCAAATGTCAATATGTCTTGTATACTGTTGTTTAGGATAATTATCATTGTTTTAGTTTCCTGCGGAGCCCCTAGTCCCACTGTACATGCCTTAGATACCTCCTTTGTCCCACCTCCCACACATGCGGTGACCTCACCCAGTATTACCAGCATGT
>NW_019956038.1:0-1269 GCF_002910315.2 Salvelinus sp. IW2-2015
GTCTAGGTAGGATAATTTGTAGGTTAGTCTAGGTAGGATAATTTGTAGGTTAGTCTAGGTAGGATAATTTGTAGGTTAGTCTAGGTAGGATAATTTGATTGTCCCTAAACTGTTATATTATGTGAAATGGCGTCTCCACTGCCTATTAGCTAATTCTCTATGTTCTTGTGGATTTATATTGAAAATTGGTGCATCTTTGAATTATTTTATGTATGGTATGATTGCTAGTTAGGCTACTGCAGAATTGGACAAAAGATCAAAACCTGCAAAAAGGCGAATATAAACAAGAAAAAATGCACTACCCACACCTGTTCCCAATAAAAAAACACAATGCAAAACATTTTGTTAGAAAACCCTCTCCTGTTTAGGACCCCCCACCACAGTAAATGTTGAACTGTCCTTAAAGATAAACGTCCACACATATTTTACAACATTTTATTCTTCCATCTGATATGAAAAGTTCAGGATTTTTTTCAAGTTAAACTTTAAATTCAAGATACTTTTTTAAGTAAGAAATAAATCCTCGATATTGGCAGCATGATACCCAGACAAAGCTAATAAATGGCAACAGGGAGATTTCCCAGAATACCTTGCTGGTCCACTTTGTTCAGTGGCACTTTGTGCCTGCGGGTGGCTCTGCTCTCCTGTAATGGCTGTACGGGAGCTTTCTTCCTCCTCCACATGTAAGGGGAAGCTATGTTTTTCTTTCAGTGCCCTACAAGCCACTATATAACCCTGCTCATGGTTTCGGGAACATAAATAGAGCCACTCCATCAGGTTGCTGTGGCGACAGCATTTAACGTCAACCTCCCTCTGGGAGATGTAGCAGACTGTTGATGAGAGAGAGATGGAGGGATGGATGGAGGGATGGAGCGTATCAGATCAGGTCTTTTCTGTAACACATGCATGCACACAAAAAAACACTGCCGCCTCATGTTCTTTACCTCTCCCTCTCCCTCTCCGCCTCTCCTTCCTTCCTTATCTGCTCCTGTCTTTTCAGCCATGATGAGAGACACACGAACACAGACACACACAAACACACATACACTCACACTCACACACCTTAATGTTTGTCTTATTCACCCCTCCCTCCCTCCCTCCTGATATCCACTTCCGTACTTCTCTCTTTCAAACTTTCTTTCACTTGACTTTACTTCTCTATTGTGACAGTTAGCTGAGGACATGTGACTGCTCTCTGAGGACATGTGACTGCTCTCTGAGGACATGTGACTGCTCTCTGAGGACATGTGACTGCTCTCTGAGGACATG
>NW_019956039.1:0-1269 GCF_002910315.2 Salvelinus sp. IW2-2015
CGGCAATACAGTCCCCAGTGATCTGCCACCTTAATATTTTCTTCAATTACAAAATATATCTGTTTCATTTTGTTCAAAAATTAGAAACCGACCTCGTATCCGAAGTGTTTACTAGATAGTTGACTAGTTGGCTAGCCTTCCGGTAAAAAAAAATTACTTGCATGTCAACTTTTCATTGCGTAGCCCGGTGTGCCCTCCTGTGGAAACTTAAAATACGGTTCTTCACCAAAATATTCAGTGTTGTAACCAAATAATGTCTCATAATTGGTTTTACAGATTAATCTTGTGTTTTGAGAAAGTAGATAACAGTTCAATACTAAAATATAAAGGAGTTTAAATAAATACAACTTTAATTTCAGTCATGTGCATTGACATTAACAATTAAAACACTGTTGGAGTTTGTGTTGCAGAGATACACTTGGAAAGTAAAGGAAGAAATACAAAAGATTGGTTGAATAAATATATATTATATTTTAGCCATGTATTTTTTTTAACCTCTCTGGGATAGCGGGACGCTAGCGTCCCAACAGCCTGTTAAAATGTAGAGCGCCAGATTTAAAAATGGTCCTTTAGTTCGATTAATTCCGTCCATATATATCCAAATTGTCCATTTATTTGGCGCCGTTGTACCAGGAAAAACAGCGTTCAATTTGCGCAAAATCACGACAAAATATCAAAAAAATTACCTCTAAACTTTGCCAAAACATTTCAAAGTACTTTTGTAATACAACTTAAGTTATTTGTAAACGTTAATAATCGATCAAATTGAAGACTGGTCAATCTGTTTTCAATACAGGATATCAACAAACTCACTGTACTTTTCAAGTCTTGCTCAACTCTCAAACATAAACAATCGACGTCACTCCACTTCCGGGTCAATATCTTTCTCTGTTAACTAAGGAAAAACCTTAACCTTTTTCCATACAATGGCGACATCCAGTGGACGCAGTAGGAACTACGTGTATACTGATTAGAATTCTGGTTTGCCCATAACAAACCATTGAACATACAGGAACTTAACAATAAAAAAGTTAGTCCTCAGGGTTTTGACTGCTATATAAGTTCTGTTATACTTACAGATATGATTCAAACAGTTTTAGAAACTTCAGAGTGTTTRCTATCCAAATCTACTAATAATATGCATATCTTATATTCTGGGGATGAGTAGCACGAAGTTGAAATTGCGCACGCTTTTTTTCCCTAAGTGAAAACTCTGCACCCTATCCTCAAGAAGTTTTAACAAATAAATCAAATAAAACATGAAAACAA
>NW_019956040.1:0-1269 GCF_002910315.2 Salvelinus sp. IW2-2015
CACACATATATTATTTAGTATATGTAAAGACAAGATTAAATGAAGAATAGTGTGATGGGTGACAATATTAGCCTATCACTTGTGAATGATATATTATCACTTGTGAATGATGCCCAGCATAAGAAACAATGTCTTTTTTTTAGACTAGCCAATAGGCCGATATAAGGTTTATAKCACAACTAAAGTGGCCAAATAACTTCTTAAAATGAACCTCATTAATCTGCTTTACAAGGGGTGTAGAGCCTAACTGCATATATAAGCAGCTCGTGAGTTTCTAGTTTGGTTGAAGATCATTTTCACCATAAAATGCACCTTTATAATAAAAGCATTACATGCATAATTACATTTGCGGTCACTTTTGATAATGATTTTTTCCACAAATGTAACATTYGCACTTATAGCCTCTTACCATGTGTGCATCGCTGCRCTTCTAATGTGAAGAAATAGCCTCATAGTGTATCAACATTTTAAGCTAAACGTTCTGATCTGTTGCGTCGGCCACATTGCGTAAAAACATKTTGGGAAYGCTAGTGGTTGTATTAATTTAGGATCTATCGCATCCCACAACTGTCCCAGACTATGTTCGGATTATTTATTTKTCGCACAGAATAGAATAGGTCAACCTTTGTACTATGGGGGATTGTAGATTGACATAGGCTAGTGTTTTTAATGTTCATTAGGCCTACTCATATTCTTGACTGATGAAAAATAAATGTGGACTGTTCTTCCAATATCTTCAACATGCACCTCAGAATTGAATAAGGATGTGCGCAGTTTAGTCCCTGACGTTTCTGTCTTCATTTGTAGCCTGTGAGAAAGACCTGATGATGTGATGGAGCGTGCAGCACTCAGGGAGAAGCGCACAACGGCCACTGGCCGCAAAAGCCATGGATTTTTTTAGGGTGTATTACGGGCCACACAAAGGGGATGCCACCGGGAAATTCTAGGCATTATCAAGTGCTTGTCAAATTGTGACTGAGAGACTGATGAAGTTTGTACAGCCWGYGCAAAAAAACATAGCAGAGCTTATGCCTTTCAAGCAACTTTTTTCAAATCATCTTTAGAGTCRCATCATRCAGTYCTACAATGTATTAAACATCAAAATATATAGCCCAACGTTTGTAGAACAATTAAAGCTACATGAATAACTCTAAATTAAGCATATAGGAATACCTATTTCTTCGGTAACCGGGTCAACACAGAATAGCCGAATGGGCACAGCTTTGTTCAATTGTATTCTTCACACTATAAAATAAATCCATGGAATTC
>NW_019956041.1:0-1269 GCF_002910315.2 Salvelinus sp. IW2-2015
TGGGCCTGGAAATGATTGATTTCCCCCTCCAGGATGGAGAAGCTGTCTTCATTAAAGTATGGGGATTCTAGTGGGGGGATATAGGTAGCACACAGGAGGATATTTTTCTCTGTTACAGCATCTGGTACATGCCATTGGCTTGGGCTGGTGTAAGAGTGGGAATGTGTAAGAATGTGTCGGAGGAAACACTGTATATCTGGCGACCATGTCAGCATGCACTGCGCCCGGCCTGCCACAGGAGTTGCTAATGCCTGTTTGCCTGCTCACGGCCTGGGTGTATGTGTGACATTCATGTGAGGGCACTCTTTGCGGGAGTGGGAGCATGCGTTGGGCAGGAGGGTCATAGGTCTGATCTGAGGGGGCCTATATGGGGTGTGGGCATGGTTGGTTTGAGGGGGGGGGGTATTGGTCATATGTTCATACAAACACACACACAGCCAGTAGTCTCTTTCTGTCAGATTAAGTCCTCTCTTCCTTAACAGATTTTATAGATGTCCGCGACTTGCGGTCTGCGAGTCTGCGTGAAGTCCAGCTCTTTTCCTGAAACATGTGGTAAATTGAGTCAAAGCTCTCTCTCACACACATCTACACACACGCTCTCTCCTCTCTTTTCTCTCTTCTCTCCTCTCGCTCTCTCACTAACACATACACACAATCATGCATTTACATTTACAGTATTTCTCAGGGCCATGTGCACGTCCCTTTCCCTGTCAGCGACATGTCTATCAGCCCATAACAAAAACAATGGAACTACATTCAGCTTGGTTTGATTTACTCCCTTAACCCTGCTACCTATTCTTCCTACTCTGGCCCTCCCTCTCTTCTCCTAAAGAACAACCACAGGTTGGCCTTATGATCAAAGAAGCCCCTTTGATCATAAGGCTGTCGTTAAGACTAGTTGGACGTGTGTTACTGGTCCACAGGTCTGTGGCCAGTCAAATGGAAAGTAAGAGAGGAAGTGTGGAGTTTATCTCCGTTTTCCAATCTGTTAAACAGAAGTCATCTCCCACTGTGCAAAAACTGGTTGAATCAACGTTGTTTCTCATCCAAGCACTGTTTCTATGTGATGACGTTGAATCAACTTGGGAAACGGATTGGATTTGCAAAAAGTCATCAACGTCAAGTCATCAACGGCGCAGGGGAAAGCTCCGGCCATGGWGCTGGAGGTTCCGGACCGTGGACCGTCTCAGGAGGTTCCGGACCGTGGACCGTCTCAGGAGGTTCCGGACCGTGGACCGTCTCAGGAGGTTCCGGACCGTGGACCGTCTC
>NW_019956042.1:0-1268 GCF_002910315.2 Salvelinus sp. IW2-2015
TGCTGTTCACACATGGAGATCAACTGAAGGGAAAATCAGTGGAGGAGTTTCTGGCTGAGAGCAAAGAGTTACGGAAACTCATCAATATCTGTGGGGGCAGATATCACTCCCTAAATAATGACAAGAGAAAACACAACACTCAGGTCCCAGAGCTGCTGAAGAAAATAGAGGAGATGGTGGAGAAGAATGGAGGAAAACACTACACCAATGAGATGTACCAGGAGGCCCAGAGGAAGATCGAAGAGGAGGAGGAGAGGAAGAGAGAGGAGGAGAGGAAGAAAAAATAGGAAGAAATGAAGAAACAAGAGGAGGCAATCAGTAAACGGGAAGAGGAGATGAGGAGAGAGGAGGAAATGACAAGAGAGGAGGAGTTGAGGAAGATAGAAGAGGAGAGAGAGGAGGAATTAGGGAAGATAGAAGAGAAGAGACAGGAGGAGAGAAGGAAGATGGAAGAGGAGAGACTGGAGGAGAGAAGGAAGACGGAAGAGGAGATGAGGAAGATGGAAGAGGAGAGAGAGGAGGAATTTAGGAAGATAGAAGAGGAGAGACAGGAGGAGAGGAGGAAGACAGAAGAGAAGGCGAGAGAGAGAGAGGGGAGACAGGAGGAGGAAGAAAGAAGAAGAAGAGAAGAAAAATTGAATGACTGCAAGTGGTCAGCGTTTTTTCAGTACGGCTGCATTGGGGTTGGGAGCCATGTTCAGCTCTCCATTGTCTTTAGCAGCAGGGGCTACATTAGCCGCTGTTAAAGGTTATGAATGCATGAGCACCTATTTCACCTCAGGTAGTTCCAACTCAAAAGACCAGAAGAAATAAGATTTCCACATCCACTATCTCAGATTGTTTTGAAATTAAGATTAATTATTGTGTTATATAACAAAAATATAATTTGATCTCTGAGAAATTAAGCAAATTTCTTGCACCCAAATGTAACATTTTAATTGATAGGATTCATATACTATTCAATACATATAGTACCAAACATCTGATCTGGATCAATTGTTCCCCAACAATGATTAAGAAAAAAGAATGGTCAAAAGCCTCAGATCAGATGTTGGGTTTTATTTCACACTAATGCCTTGTTATCTGGAGGGCAGCCATTTGGATCTCCCCAATGGTCCTAATGTTGAATCCGTAACCATGCCGATATCGTGGACAGTAATGGTTTGAGAACTTTCCAAGATTTGTAAGATATACAGTGGGGAGAACAAGTATTTGATACACTGCCGATTTTGCAGGTTTTCCTACTTACAAAGCATGTAGAGGTCTGT
>NW_019956043.1:0-1268 GCF_002910315.2 Salvelinus sp. IW2-2015
GGGAAAAAGCCCAGAGCCATGAGGGGAAAGAATTGAAATGCATCGATTGATATTTCACTTCCCAAAGGAAAAATGGAAGGGGGAAATTGACATTTGAAGGAATTCTGGGAAAGAAGGAGAGTTTCATATGCCTACATTTGACGTTTCCCTTCCAAAAATGAAGTCACTAGAACGCAGTGATCAGCAGTTTAGAAGGACCGGACGTCAAAGGAGGGAAGTTTCATATGCCAACAATTGACTTTTCCCTTTCCAAGGAAAAGGGTGAGATTGACACTCAAGGACATTCTGGAAAAGGAGGCAAGTTCCAAATGCCAGCATTGGATATATCACTTCCAAAAATGAAGACACCAGAAGCAGAAGTTGGCCTAGAAGTCCCTGATGTGAAAGGTGGAAAGTTTGAAATGCCAAAGATTGATATTTCACTTCCAAAAGGAAAAACAGAAGGGGAAATAGACATTGAAGGACATTTGGGGAAAAAAGGAAAGTTTCACATGCCCACATTCGACATGTCCTTGCCAAAAATGAAGTCAAATGATGGTGACATGAAATTAGAGGGGCCAGAAGTGAAAGGTAGTAAAATACATATGCCTGCCATTGACAATTCTCTTCCAAAGGGGAAGGCAGAATGTGATCTTCAGGTTGACGGGCATGGTGGCAAAGGGGGAAAGTTCCATATGCCCTCAATTGACATTTCCCTTCCAAAAATGAAGTTGCCTGAAGGTGAAGTCAAAGTTGAAGGCCCTGAAGCCAAAGGTGGAAAGTTTGAAATTCCAACAATTGATATTTCACTTCAAAAAGGAAAAGCAGAGGGAGAAATTGACATGGAAGGACATTCTGGAAAAGGAGGAAAGTTTCATATGCCAAAGTTTGATGTATCGCTACCAAAAATTAAGCTCCCAGAGGGTGACATCAAACTAGAGGGACCGGAAGGGAAAGGCAACAAAATACATATACCTAACATTGACATTTCTCTTCCTAAAGGGAAAACTGAAGGAGATATTGAGGTTGAGGGGCATGGTGGCAAAGGGGGCAAGTTTCCCATGCCCTCAATTGACATTTCCCTTCCAAAAATGAAGTTGCCTGAAGGTGAAGTCAAAGTAGAAGGCCCCGAAGCCAAAGGTGGAAACATTGAGATGCCATTGATTGATATTTCACTTCCCAAAGGAAAGATGGAGGGGGAAATTGACATTGAAGTTCATTCTGGAAAAGAAGGAAGATTTCATATGCCTACATTTGACGTTTCCCTTCCAAAAATGAAGTCACTAGAA
>NW_019956044.1:0-1268 GCF_002910315.2 Salvelinus sp. IW2-2015
CCCTTACTATGAGCAAGGAACTCAGTGAAGAGATACCCCGTACAAATGAGGATATCCAGTCAAAGAAACAGGTTATAGAAAAGGGCAAACCTTCTCAAGTCATTCAATCCAAGCAGGAAACCTTTAAGAAGACTCTTACTACGGGAGAGAAAACCCCTGAAGAGATTAGAGTTGAGGTCATCCAAACTAAGAAACAGGTAGTTGAGAAAGACAAACCTGCCAAAGTAATTGAATCCAAGGAAAGGGCTGACAAGACACTTACTATGAGAGAGGAGCCCATCGAAGAGAGACCTTTTACAGTTGAGGACATCCAAACTAAGAAACGGGCGATTGAAAAAGGCAGACCTGTTAAAGTAATTCCTTCTGAAAAGGAAACACTTGACTCACAAGAGGAGGAAAAGATTTCTTCAAAAGCCTCGCCTTCAAGAGGTATACTAAGTAAATCTAACATGTTTCATCCCATCATCTTGTCAGCAAAATCATCCATCAATTCCATTTCATGCTTAGTTTGAAATCTTTTTTTGCCCAGTATTATTCATCAAGTTGCTTCATTCCAGTGTTTGCCATCCCATATCAACACATCCTCTTAGTGGTCAAAATCCACAACTCTTGTGTCATTCTTGCAATTCTCTCTGTTGTTTGTGTGTATGTTTTGTGTCTTTTTTGTATTGTGTTTTCTATTTGATCACATCTTTTTTGGTATTGTATTGGTGCTCCACTGCTTACCCCAATATGTAGTATCTTGATCTTGACCATAGTATCATTTCATTTCAAGTACCAGCAGAGAAGAAGGAATCACCTCCACAACCTGTTGAACCACTTACAAAGAAAGTGTCTCAGCTAGAGAAAACTGTTGTTGCTGAAGGGGTGAAAGAATCTGAGCCATTTGGAAAGAAAATGGCTAAACCAGATTCTAAGCCAGAAATCAAGCCAAAGTCCAAGCCAGAGAAGATAGCTATTGCTGAAAAGCCTGCTGAGGCACTTGTAAAGAAAGTGTCTACGCCAGAGTCTAAGTCAGAACCTAGGTCAGAACCTAAGCCAGAACCTAAGCCAGAACCTAAGCCAGAGGCTAAGACAGAGGCTAAGACAGAGCCTAAACCTAAACCAGAGGATAAACCAGAGCCTAAGGTCAAACCATACCCTAAACCAGAGTATAAACCAGAGGTTAAGCTAGAGGCTAAACCAGAGAAGAAGGATGTTACTGAAGTAGGGGTGAAAGAATCACCTCCACAGCCCACTGTGGTGTTGAAGACAGAGCCTAAGCCTAA
>NW_019956045.1:0-1268 GCF_002910315.2 Salvelinus sp. IW2-2015
ACATACCTCCAAAGTTGTGGCAAAATGGCTTAAGGACAACAAAGTCAAGGTATTGGAGTGGCCATCACAAAGCCCTGACCTCAATCCCATAGAAAACTTGTGGGCAGAACTGAAAAAGCTTGTGCAAGCAAGGAGGCCTACAACCCTGACTCATTTACACCAGCTCTGTCAGGAGGAATGGGCCAAAATTCATCCAACTTATTGTGGGAAGCTTGTGGAAGGCTACTCGAAACATTTGACCCAAGTTAAACAATTTAATGGCAATGCTACCAAATACTAATTGAGTGTATGTAAATTTCTGACCCACTGGGAATGTGACGAAAAATAAAAGCTGAAATAAATAATTCTCTACTATTATTCTGACATTTCACATTCCTAAAATAAAGTGGTGAACCTAACTGACCTAAAACAGGGAATTTTTACTAGGATTAAATGTCAGGAATTGTGAAAAACTGAGTTTAAATGTATTTGACTAAGGTGCAAATTTACGACCTCAACTGTAGGTATTTATAGTTGTCCACATATTCTAAGTCAGAACCGTCCAGAGTGGTGATGCTAGTCGGGCGGGCTGGTGCGAGCAGCAATCGGTTGAAGAGCATGCATTTCATTTTTCTAGCATTTAAGAGCAGTTGGAGGCCACGAAAGGAGTGTTGGATCAAAGAACCACCCGCAGCAAGGGCGACATCATTGATATATACAGAGAAAAGAGTCGGCCCAAGAATTGAATCCTGTGGCACCCACAGAGACTGCCAGAGGTCCGGACAACAGGCCCTCCGATTTGACACACCGAACTCTATCTGAGAAGTAGTTAGTGAACCAGGCGAGGCAGTCATTAGAGAAACCAAGGCTGTTGAGTCTGCCGATAAGAATACGGTGATTGACAGAGTCGAAAGCCTTGGCCAGGTCGATGAAGACGGCTGCACAGTATTGTCTTTTATCGATGGCGGTTATGATATCGTTTAGGACCTTGACCAGCTCGCAAACCAGATTGCATAGTGGAGAAGTTGCTGTTGCTGCAGGGGGTGCAGAGCTGTTGGCTGGGGTAGCAGGCTATCTCTATCGTAGATTGCAATTCCGCCCCCTTAAGCAGTTCTGTCGTGACGGAAAATTTTGTAATTGGGGATGGAAATTTCAGAATTTTTGGTGGCCTTCCTAAGCCAGGATTCAGACACGGCTAGGACATCAGGGTTGCCGGAGTGTGCTAAAGCAGTGAATAAAAGTAAACTTAGGGAGGAGGCTTCTGATGTTAACATGCACATCGACTCCCA
>NW_019956046.1:0-1267 GCF_002910315.2 Salvelinus sp. IW2-2015
TATCAACTAGTCTACTGTATGGACTATCCTACTGTATTAACTAGCCTACTGTATCAACTAGCCTACTGTATCAACAAGCCTACTGTATCAACTAGCCTACTGTGTCAACTAGTCTACTGAATGGACTAGGCCAAACTGTTCTAAAAAGCAAGAGGGTTGCTACACACTTAGAAAAAAGGGTTCCAAAAGGGTTCTCCAGCTGTCCACATAGGAGAACCCTTTTCGGTTCCAGGTAGAACCATTTAGGGTTCTATGTAGAACCATCTGTGGAAAGGGTTCAAGATGGAACCCAAAAGAGTTCTACCTGGAACCAAAAAGGGTTCTTCAAACGGTTCTCCTATGGGGACAGCCGAAGTACCCTTGAAGGTCATTTTTTCTGGGAGTGTAGGGTAGGCCGGCAGGTAGTCTATCTAGCGTTTAAGAGCATTGGGCTGAAAGGTCGCTGGTTCGAATCCTCGAGTCAACTAGGTGAAAAATCTGTCGATGTGCCCTTGAGCACTTAACCCTAATTGCTCCTGTAAGTCACTCTGGATAAGAGGGTCTGCAAAATGACTCAAATGTAAATGTAAAAATGCTTATGATCAGACTAATGGTATTGTTGTTAACCTCCTGTAGCTGGTCGGATAGCGAGGCTAACCCCCTGAATTGTTTTCTACTCAGTGAGGATTTGGCAGGAACTGCTCCTTCCTTCAGTGTCTCCATCTGTTACCATCCAGTATTCCTTCAAAGTCAAACAGGTTGCAGCAGCCAGCCAGCAGCGTCTAACACAATTAATCAAACATGCCACGCCGATAGTGATGCACATAATATTTTACACAAGATCTTTACTGAAAGTTTTAGCTTAAAGCAATGAAACACTGGCTGAATGCACTGACTGCTCAGGAGACTAGATTAGAAACAGTTCTGGTAGACCATCAACAGCAAGAAACACATTTGGACCATGAATGTAAAAAAAATCTGTCTTTCCTGTACGCAGAATGCAACATGCATTTTTTCAAGGTATCCACAAACACAGAAATCGGTAAGCGTTAATTTATATGAACTCTATGTTCATAAGGCATAAATTACACATCATAAATAAACATGACATGGTTGTCTAATAAAAGTATGTTTGGATAAATAGGAAGAGAATGTTTGATGTATAAAACAGACTGAATATTAACCGCAGCAACTCTGTCTGTCTGTCTGTCTGTCTGTCTGTCTGTCTGTCTGTCTGTCTGTCTGTCTGTCTGTCTGTCTGTCTGTCTGTCTGTCTGTCTGTCTGTCT
>NW_019956047.1:0-1267 GCF_002910315.2 Salvelinus sp. IW2-2015
ATCCCACACCACTCCAGGGAAAAACATTTCCCCAGCCCAACACAGAAGACCAAGGAACCCTTTTACAGAAAGCGGCTTACCCCCACCATACCTGGGGACCCAGAGACCCAGCCATACCCTGACCAGGGTGGCACAGGGAGGGCTTCCTTCAGGGAACACAAACCCTCCTAACCTACCCCTAGATCATACCCTGACCAGGGTGKTTGAGGGAAAGGAGCAGAGGCAGAGTGCTAAGGTGGCCTCAGATCTTTCTATGCCATCKCATACCCAAACCAGGGTGGAATGTCATYAAAATCAGCTGGAGCAGGTTACAACCAAGCCACAGCACATTCCCAAGGGCTTACCCAAGCCACGGAAATCCTTGGCCAGCCACGTACCACAGAAAAAGAAGAACCATCCTCCCCAATCCAAGGGGATAGAAGAGACCATCAACAAATGGGCAGCTATGGACAAAAACCTCCCCACCTTCCAGGTGTTAACCACCAATCCACCCGCACTCTCAGGACCACCACTCTCACCACTACACCCCTACAAGCCACCATCCCCACAGCACCTGTTGGAGATCAACGTCATCGAGGACGAGGCACTCATGAACGCAGCTTCGCAGGTGGAAAAACTRGACACCCTCGCTACCACCTCACGACCCACAACCCTACACCAGGATAACACTCGGGTTACCCTCGACCAACGAACCCCTCCACCCCTACAGGCAGAGATTTCTCCAAACGACACCAACCCACAGGAATACTCCACGAAACCCAGGGAAGAGACTCCACAAATCCTGTGACCCCCCACAATCACGGAGGCCGCTACAGAAACACCACCAACCCACGGATGGGGCAACTACCACCCCCCCAACCCTCTACCAGCAGGACCAGCGTCTTGGAATCCACGGCAACATCTACCCCACCCTCAGATCTCCCAGGGACACCATCGGATCTGACACCACTCAACTCGGCTAACAACAGCCACTTCAGGAGACACCTGTCAGAAGGGAACAAAAGCGGGTGGAGAATCAAACCACTCCGACCTATTCTCATCATGGGGGACTCAAACATCTGCAAACTACCCCTCATCTATTCGGACCAGACCCAAATCGAAGCCTATCCGGGAGCCGGCATCGAACACGCGGCAGGGATCATAAAACTTCTCCTACCCAAGGGAGAACCCCTGGTCACKAAATMAATCKTCTCCTTCGGCCTCAACAACAGGGAACGCCGCCAAACACTGCATCAACATCTCCAACCTTTACTACACGGCCACCATA
>NW_019956048.1:0-1267 GCF_002910315.2 Salvelinus sp. IW2-2015
TTTAACATTATGTCATGACTGTCCACGAGAATCCAAATAGGTCAGATCGGGTTTGCAATGAGTAACTTCAATCAGACCCCCTCTCACCCGTAGAGGGGGAATGAAAGAACTAGTGGGGATTAACAACTCACGTCCTGTTGTAAATCAAGGGAGAAGATCCAGGCCTGCACTCTCCAAATTCACTAAAAGAATGTGCTTTGTCTCAACAAACCTTTTTCCCGCTGAAACTAACACATTCAAAAGCGAATACTGGAACAATTTTTCCAACGTAGAACGTGGGGAATGGTCAGAGGCGATCTGTAGGACACTAATGTAATTTTGTTTGTTATTTTGTGATGTCATTAAAAATGTTATAAAGGAAATACTGTAACTTGGAAAGTATACCCACTACATACAGTATATGAAGTTTCCAAACCATGTGTTTTGCATGTGATATGAACAATTATGAAATTGTTTTTTTTTAAGAGAGGGATGTGATTTGAGAAGTTATAAAAGCTAATTGTTTTCCATAACTTTACACAGTGAGGTCAGGGAGCGTGCCAGCCTGCCGGAACCACCCCTTTTGAGCAAAAGGTATAAAGGATGGGTTAAGAAGTTAACACATTAGACCAGAAAAACGTGAAGATGCAGCTGCACGTTTAAAATGGTTTGAACTTTGAATCTCAGCTTGAGGACAATTGGTGCGTCTGATAAGCTGTTCTAAGTAAAGTTTCTTCGAAAGCGAATTTAAGTAGAACCATCCTATTACTTTGCTCAAACCATCATATTATGCGACTCTCATCACCCCACTGGGGAACCATCGATACGGCTGGCTAGCTTATCTTCAAAGAAACATATTCAAGAGCGTATGGAAGGAAAATTAACTCTGTAGTTCTGTTCAGGACTACACGACAAGTCACCGGATACCGGACAACTACGAAGTAGGACAACAGTAGAAGACTTGTTGGAACCATTTTGGACAATCAGTGCCTTACAAGTGTGCCGCGAAAAGGCCCAACCCCATTTCCAAGGCTGCCCGATTCACCGAAATATCCCCGGTGAACCCAGGCATTTCACGCAAATACATCCATGATATCTTTCTCAAAGCAGGCGGTGGTTCGTGTGCAAAGTATATGGTTACTGTAGGTGATAGTAATTTCTGAATGTTGCAATGCTAAGTGTCTCTGTCTCTGTCTCTCTCCCTCTCCATCTCTTCTTTATCAAGCATCCATGTTGTTATCATTCCGCTAGGGACCTGTTTTCAGCGTATTAATTCTCCAATCAATAA
>NW_019956049.1:0-1267 GCF_002910315.2 Salvelinus sp. IW2-2015
AACTGGCAAGTGTCTTCACTGACATTTTCAACCTCTCCCTGTCCGAGTCTGTAATACCAACATGTTTTAAGCAGACCACCATAGTCCCTGTGCCCCAGAACACGAAGGTAACCTGCCTAAATGACTACCAACCCTTGGCACTCATGTCTGTAGCCATGAAGTGCTTTGAACGGCTGGTCATGGCTCACATCAACACCATTATCCCAGAAACTCTAGACCCACTCCAATTTGCATACCGCCCAAACAGGTCCACAGATGATGCAATCTCTATTGCACTCCACACTGCCCTTTCCCACCTGGACAAAAGGAACACCTATGTAAGAATGCTATTCATTGACTACAGCTCAGCGTTCAGCACAATAGTGCCCTCAAAGCTCATCAATAAGCTAAAGACCCTGGGACTAAACACCTCCCTTTGCACCTGGATCCTGGACTTTCTGACGGGCCGCCCTCAGGTGGTAAGGGTAGTTAACAACACATCCGCCACGCTGATCCTCAACACAGGGGCCGCTCAAGGGTGCGTGCTCAGTCCCGTCCTGTATTCCCTGTTCACTCATGACTGCACGGCCAGGCACGACTCCAACACCATTATTAGGTTTGCCGATGACACAACAGCGGTAGGCCTGATCACCGACAACGACGAGACAGCCTAATGGGGGTGCCAGGACAACAACCTCTCCCTCAACGTGATCAAGACAAAAGAGATGATTGTGGACTACAGGAAAAAGAGGACCGAGCATGCCCCCATTCTCATTGACGTGGCTGTAGTGGAGCAGGTTGAGAGCTTCACGTTCCTTGGTGTCGTCATCACCAACAAACTAACATGGTCCAAGCACACCAAGACAGTCGTGAAGAGGGAACGACAAAACCTATTCCCCCTCAGGAGACTGAAAAGATTTGGCATGGGTCCTCAGATCCTCAAAAGGTTATACAGCTGCACCATTGAGAGCATCCTGACTGGTTGCATCACTGCCTGGTATGGCAGCTGCTCAGCCTCTGACCGCAAGGCACTACAGAGGGTAGTGCGTAAGGCCCAGTACATCACTGGGGCCAAGCTTCCTGCCATCCAGGACCTCTATACCAGGCGGTGTCAAAGATTCCAGCCACCCTAGTCATAGACTGTTCTCTCTGCTACCGCACGGCAGCGGTACTGGAGTGCCAAGTCTAGGTCCAAGAGACTTCTTAACAGCTACTACCCCCAAGCCATAAGACTCCTGAACATCTAATCAAATGGCCACCCAGACTATCTGCATTGTGCCCCCCCCCC
>NW_019956050.1:0-1266 GCF_002910315.2 Salvelinus sp. IW2-2015
TCATCATGGCTGACGCGGGTGCCACTTTGGTTGTAGCGTGGGGGAGTGTTTCTGTAGGTTAACAGGAAGGTGTTTAGACACCTATTGAGGGAGCCGTTTCCTTATGATGATTTTAAAGCTTCATCGTTTGGATAAACCTTTCAGCGAGGCTGTTTGTTGCAGGGTGATACGGTGATGACTTGATGTGCTGAAATCCATTTGCTTCCATGAATGACCGGAACTCTTCAGACACCAGTTGGGGGCCATTATCACTAACGAGTTGCGTTGGCAAGCCGAAGCGACTGAAGATTGACCGTAGCTCTTCGATGGTTCTCTCCGCTGAGGTGCTCTTCATCACTGTGACCTCATGGCCATTTGCTGTGTGCGTCAACTACGACTAAGAACCATACGATCCTCCAGTGGGCCTGCATAGTCTATGTGGACTCGCTGCCAAGGCTCCTCTGGGAAGTCCCAGTGGCGCTAGCTGAGGCATGTTCCTCATCTTTTGACACGCAGAACATGACTTGACCTTGTCTTTGATAGCTGCGTCCAGACCTGGCCACCAAAAGTAGCTGCGTGCAATCTCCTTCATTCGCACCATGCCACAGTGCCCTGAACGGAGTTCTTCAAGCACCTGCCTTCTCAGTGTCGGCGGTATGATGACTCGAAAACCCCATAGCAAGCATCCAGACTGAACTGTGAGCTCGTTTCTCCTCTCTAGGTAAGGTTGTAGGCTGTCCAACATCTCTACTTCTTTTCCACGAGTGACAATGTCCACGACCTCAGACATCACTGGATCAGTGTGGGTGAACCTTTTCACTTGGACAGATGTAACTGGGGCATTCGTCACTTCCTTGAAGTAGAAGATTTCAGCCTGGGAGTGCTCAGTGYGTGAGACAGGTAAGGGAAGCCTTGAGAGGCCGTCTGCATTGCAATGCTGCTCAGACCTTCTGTACTTGATATCGTACTGGTGAGCAGATAACAGTAATGCCCATCGCTGCATGAGGCTGCCTGCAAGCGACGGAATGYCGGTGTGGGGACCAAAGATGGATGTGAGGGGTCAATGGTCGGTCAGCAGTGTGAATCGTCGGCCAAACAGAAACTGATGAAATGTCTTAACTCCAAACACGATGGCGAGCGTTTCACGCTCTATCTAATAATTGCTCTCGGCTTTACTTAAGGTCTGTGATGCGAAAGCAATTGTCCTTTCTTCACCTGATGTGTGAGACAACCAACGCCATAAGGCGATGCATCACATGCCAACTGTAATGGCAAGTTGGGGTTTGA
>NW_019956051.1:0-1266 GCF_002910315.2 Salvelinus sp. IW2-2015
GTGAGTGTACAATCAAATCTAAAAGTAAATTGACACACATGTACCCTCAAAAAAATCTACGTTTATATATTTAAATCTAAAATATTGCCAGATTAGTTTTTACAGCTGTTTTCATGAATGTGTTCATTATTGTTGTAATGTATCCCTTGATGGTATTTGTTAATTCAACATTATTCATTGTTCTATCGTAGGACGCACAATAGATATATATTCAACCACAAGGGTGTGCTAATGAGCTATGATTTTTTTTGAAAAGTCATAGTAGAGGACTACTGAAATAATATTATTTCAGTGTAAATATGGGAAGATTTGTTTAAAATGAAAACATGCCAGCTAGACAAGCCAGTGTATGAATCAAATGTATTTGCCAATAAATGGAGTGGAAATTAGCTGACTTTTGTGATCTGTAAGGTAAGTCAGATTAATGTGGCGGGGGAGCATTGAAATTATATATTTTTTTACCCCGATGCCTGTTTATTCATAAAAAGCAGAAGATGGTAAATAACATTTAATCGCAATGGTTCATCTATGCAAATTAATAGGAAAATAAATACATTAGCCTAATTGGTAACAAATATGACGTGGGGGAAAAGTCAGGATTCCTAGTCAGGCTATTGTTTGTCAAATCCAGATTAAATATAGGTCTTCATGTGTATCAAATCTGCGATTGTGGACTAAATCAATGACAAACAGCTGAAATGTTCAGGTTTCATCATGATCTGTGATCGAAACAGGCTGGGGTGTTTTCGTTTCTGTTTAGGCTAAGGTGGTTATGCGTAAAAACAAAGAAACTTTACTGAAATGAATAGCCTGATTCAATGGGATTCTCCTGAATAAAAAACGTGTTTATCTGTTAAGCTGTTTGCTCTGTGCATAGACCCATACCGATTCTATCTTTTTGGTCTTTTGCTTGTAGGCATAGCCTACAAATAATATTCTAAATTGCGGAGCATTTAGTAAACCAACCATATTTTCCTGAGACTGAGCAAGACCTTCGACAGGCTAGTAGACTATGGGGAAATAATCCTGGAGTTAATCATTGTTATTCCCTAGATCACTTTATATAATATGGATTGTTGTTTTTTATAAGGCTAAGCTAACAAGGGGTAGCATATGCTTTTTGCCCATCTCTATAACAAGGTTTAGTCCTATATCCTCACATACCGCCAATTCGAGCTCTCTCAATTCGAGCTCTGCTTTTAAACATAAGACATCTCCATAGAAATGTATAGCCTAAGGATCGCATGGTGACAGTGATTATGACAG
>NW_019956052.1:0-1266 GCF_002910315.2 Salvelinus sp. IW2-2015
AGAAACGCCATTTGGGTTGCGCGTTATGTTCAGAAAAGCAAAACCTCGTTCCGTTCGACGAAAATTCCAAAAAGTATCCGTAATGGTCGTAGAAACATGTCAAATGTTTTTTATAATCAATCCTCAGGTTGTTTTTAACAAACATAATCGATAATATTTAAACCGGACCGTAACCTATTCAATAAGAGAGAAAAATAAAATGGAGAGCTACCCTCTCGCGCGCAGGAACTAATCAGAGGACACCTGACTACTTTTGAAAAATCTCGCTCATTTTTCAAAATAAAAGCCTGAAACTATGTCTAAAGCCTGGTCACAGCCTGAGGAAGCCGGTGCGTTTGCGGTGGTCGGCAGAGGCTGACAGAGCCTTCAATAGGTTGAAGGCACTGTTCGCCGATGCACCTGTGTTGGTGCACCCGGACCCCTCGTTAGCTTTCATAGTGGAGGTGGACGCGTCCGAGGCTGGGGTGGGTGCCGTGCTATCACAGCGCTCGGGTACGCCACCGAAACTCCGCCGCTGCGCTTTCGTTTCGAGGAAGCTTAGTCCGGCTCGTAACAGCGTAACTATGATGTGGGGGACCGGGAGTTGTTAGCGGTGGTAAGGGCCCTGCAGGTGTGGAGACACTGGCTGCAGGCACCCTTTTSTCATCTGGACCGATCACCATAATCTGGAGTATATCCTGGCAGATTAGAGACTGAATCCGCGGCAGACAAGGTGGGCCATGTTCTCCACCCGATTCAGGTTCACCATTTCTTATAGACCAGGCTCCCTGAACACGAAGGCCGACGCACTGCCCCGTCTCTATGACACGGAGGATCGGCCCATCGATCCTACTCCCATCCTTCCAGCCTCTAAGCTGGTGGCACCAGTGGTATGGGAGGTGGACTCGGACATCGAGTGGGAGTTACGGGTGGAACCTGTGCCTCCTCAGTGTCCGACAGGTCGCAAGTACGTGCCGCTTGGTGTTCGTGATCAATTGATTCGGTGGGCTCACACACTACCCTCTTCGGGTCATCCTGGTGTGGCGAGGACAGTGCGGGGTCTCAGGGGGAAGTACTGGTGGCCCACCTTGGCTAAGGACGTTAGGTTCTATGTCTCTTCCTGTTCGGTGTGCGCCCAGAGTAAGGCTCCTAGGCACCTTCCTAGAGGGAAGTTACAGCCACTTCCCGTTCCACAACGGCCATGGTCGTTCTTGATTTGTGTGGATTTCCTGACCGATCTCCCCCCGTCTCAGGGGAACACTGTGGATCGGTTTTCTAAGTCCTGCC
>NW_019956053.1:0-1266 GCF_002910315.2 Salvelinus sp. IW2-2015
ATACATAAGTTCACATAACATAGCATAACATCACAAATATGATATGTTATTAGTTTATAAAGGAGACAGCTGATGAAACCAGCCAATACAACAGTAGTAGCAGTAGTACATAGCATAGACAGCAGCCAATACTCTGTGGTCAGACTAGGGACAAGACTCAATCTGCGACRCATTGTAGAGCKCTGTCCACAATGCACCTTTCAAAGGCAATGTTCCTGCTTTCACAAAGAATCACACAGGCAGCTAAACACAACACMGATCTCATCCTGTAATGTACCAGCTTTAACACACAGAACAGCAAAGTTGGTGGATAAATGAAGATGTCCCACTCAGGCTGTGCCTCTCCCGTAGGCACCAATGCATTAGCAGCTGAGTCTGCTCATTGACTGTATATGAACCAGAAAAAAATGAGGGAGTGGGATGTCTCACTTCCTCTTCCGTCTCTGAGCATAGATGAAGATATCATATGGATTAAGATAAGATCCCTGCATAGACTTGGACCAACAGTCCTGCTCTGGATGCAACATGTTCAATTATAGAATCACTTTAGTCCAAAATAAGATAATGAACTGTAGCTGGACAAGTCACTGTTGTAATTCAGCTTGTTGTTATTATATAAGAATGATAACTAGCAGTCTATTGTGACTGACCTGGGACAGAGTTGTTGTCGGTGTGACGCCAGGCAGCCAGCAGCAGACAGAGGAGCAGGAGGAGGGACCCCGTTGCCAGGGAGACGCCCTCTGACCTGGTGGCTGTGGCGTTCCGTGACTCGGACACCAACAGGTCGGCTATGACGGTGTCCAAGCACACCGCCGCCATCACACGTCCACACACAGGCGACAACAGATCCATCACACACACATGGTAGACACACTGACGCAATGACACACACACACACACACACTCCACGACCAGCTGCTGAACTGACAAAACACTGTTGCTTCCGAGGTGATGAAAATGGTCAATCTCTCAAACGGACGGACGCGATACACACACACTCTTAAACTGAAGCAACAAGCCAGACTCCCTGCTACCGGCTTCTCCTGATGGTCTGAGTTCTGGATCAACTCTCACTGKTTCTCTTATAGTCAGCCGTGCTGSTTACACGCCAGGTCAGGGTAAAGCAAAAGTCAAAACAAAAAGGGAGATTTTAAACAATTTCTGTGTAACCTTGTATCTTAGATCCCGCCATCTCATAAGGACCTTGAGTAGGTAGATGGTGGTCGGGTTTCATAGCATGAGCACATGTTGTGAGAGGAGTGTTCC
>NW_019956054.1:0-1266 GCF_002910315.2 Salvelinus sp. IW2-2015
AACTTACATTGTGGTGCTGAAACTAGAAGCAGCAACTGCTGCACAATCAATCGGAAGTGGACAGCTCATGGTGCTGAAAGTAGCCAAATTCAAGTTGACATAATTCATTTCAACCATCTTCATTTTAATTAGACTTGACTAACAAGAGGGCTTAGTGTTGAAGCCTATTGTGTTGGAGCCTACCTGTTTGATAGACGAAATTAGGCTATATGCTGCTATATCCATAGATGTCTCTGCCAATTCCTCCACCCACCATGCACTCTTTAAATAGCTTACCTCCGTGTCAGTGAAGGACTGTTAAGTTAAAACCAGGACTCTAATTGAGGCGGTATGAGAGGGTATGCCATAGACCTACCTTTTATTAAAGATAATTTCCCAAAAAAGCACAGGCCTACCTATTGTTAGATTAAAATTTTGAAGAAAATTAAACAGATCCGATTATCTAAAGTGATCTACAGCACTTTGGTCCGTGCTGCTTTATGCTAGAAAGAAGCTGTAAAATACCAGAGAAAACGTGGCTAAGATGCACATGGGGATATCATTGTTTCGTTTCTTTGACATTCAGAGGCTGAGCTACAACCTTCTATAGCCGAGGAGTCAACAAATTTACTAGGGAAGTAATCAAATTCTGTTACCATCAATTGATTAAGCTATTCACTTTCTGTACAATAGAAGATGTTTTAGGGAAACTCTTGTGACCTTCTCTCGTTGGGTTAAGCCACGGAAGAAAAGTAGCCAGCAGTTAATTAAAGCTTAAATGTTTGTGTCAGTAGGCCTGCGGTCTGGGATGGAAAGGTAAGCCTAACTTTTGAAAGTACCGTGCTCAGATTCCTAATGAGGTCTCAGATTAAATGCTATGCAAAACAGGGACAGTTTCATTGCAAACAAGGCACACTGATTTGGCATTGGAGAAATTTGACAAGATGAACAAATAGGCCTATATCTCTGTCCGTTCTTAGCCTTTAATTGAGGTAATTTGTTTGGTATAAAAAAAATAATCAAATGATGTAGAATTGCATGAAATGTTTATAAAAGACCTGCAAATATGATGATAGATTCATGCCATGTTTTTACTATAAAGGAGATCTTTCCATCCATACTTGTCCAGGGTGGTCTGTGAACCCACAAGCTTCTGGCCAGCAGCCCTGCATGCTATAAAAATTCTGTAACGCTTACAGGATGAAGAACAGTTTTCTAAAAYGGCATATCCAAGGCTTTGGTCTGTCCAAGAAGTGACTGTAAATGGTAGACATGTTCACTGCCATC
>NW_019956055.1:0-1266 GCF_002910315.2 Salvelinus sp. IW2-2015
TTGTATTCAGGTTTTAAAAAGGCTTAACGTTTGTAATTGCCACTTTAAAATGTCAGACTTGATTTAACCTACCGAAAAGTTGATCAACCCCTACAAAAATATCCATTCATTATAACACACATAATAATGAACCTTTCCTTCTGCTGAATGAATCTTTCTGCTGTGAGAAACAGGTCAAATTAAGATAGCAAATCTGTAGACGCTGGGGTCCTATGTGCTCACCTCACTAATTCCTAATTGAAGATATTACTAACCGATGAGTGCTAATGCCTCTTAATTAGCTGTCTTGCAGGGCTTTTCCATCGGCTTCCAAAATGTCATTTTATTGAAAAATGGGACATCTAGGTTTCTATTTTACCTTCCTAAGGGTGAGTGAGTGTGTAAATGTCAGGTTGAGTTGATGAATGGAGGTCTGAGGTGACTTGTCAAATAAAGATTCTCCATTTCATTCCTTTACACACAGAGCCCTAGGTGTAAGCGGATCGTGTACAATATGATTTGATTTAGTGTTGATATGGGACAATATAYCCTTCTGTTTCTATCTYTGGTTGATTTTAGTTTGAGCAATTATACCTGCTTTAGTATCAYACAATGGATGTATTACAGTCACAAAGCTCCTAGTGATCGGCCTTTCAATGAAAATGTAAAATCCCATATGTTGATTTCCGTATTAGTTAGATTGTATTAGCTTATTACAGTGTAATKTTTGATTATTTGTATTGAATTTCCAACAAATCAATACACACAAGCAAACAGCAGCACAGCAACACAAATCTCTAGGGATAGGCCTTTCTGTATGCTGACTGGTGCAGCCAGGAGTCAGTCTTACCTAAGGCCCTGTCAAACGGATGCCYTGYACCCTGCCTGATTGYTAACACCCCACAGTGAGACCTGTTGCCTTGGGCTATTAGTCATCCTGACAGCCTGGGCTTGTAGGCCTGCCACTCTCCCCGGCCATGACACGTTTCCACCCCTTCCCGCACCTCTATGTTCTGCCGTAGCCCTTATGTATCCCTAACACAACATGGCAAGAGAGGCATGGGGCCGCTCAACTAAAACAAGCACAKATCAATTACTGATGAAAGAAGCCATTTAGGGTCTTTACATTTTTTCTCTTTTTACTGTAGGATGACAGTGTGGAGTGTGGATGAGACCATGGTTAAAATCACAGAGGCTGTGTAAGAATGAGCTGGAGGCGTTATTTGTTCCGTGCTCAGAAGCTCTGCAGAAACCTGTACTGCGCAAACACAGTCGCGAGTGGCCTAT
>NW_019956056.1:0-1265 GCF_002910315.2 Salvelinus sp. IW2-2015
ATCGACGGAATTAATCGAACAAAAGGACCATTTGTGATGTTTATGGGACATATTGGAGTGCCAACAACAGAGGCTCGTCAAAGGTAAAGCATGAATTATATTTTTATTTCTGCGTTTTGTGTTGCGCCTGCAGGGTTGAAATGTTTTCTCTCTTTTGTTTACTATGGTGCTATGCTCAGATAATAGCATCGTATGCTTTCACTGAAAAGCCTATTTGAATTCTGACATGTTGGCTGGATTCACAACCAGTGTAGCTTTAATTTGGTATCTTTCATGTGTGATTTAATTAAAGTTTGATTTTATAGTAATTTTGCCAAGTGATACAGTAGCGTCTTGCCTAAACTCAGATTTTTGTATATATATATGAACTTTACCGAACAAAAAATACATGTATTGTGTAACATGATGTCCTATGAGTGTCATCTGATGAAGATTATCAAAGGTTAGTGATTAATTTTATCTCTATTTCAGATTTTTGTTACTGCTCTCTTTAGCTGGAAAAATGGCTGTCTTTTTCTGTGACTTGGCTCATTCCTTAACATAATAATTTAGTGTGCTTTCGTCTTTGGCTGGATTTACAACAAGTGTAGCTTTAAAATGGTGTAAAATACTTGTATGTTTGAGGATTTCTGTTGTTTTGAATTTAGCGCCCTGCAGTTTCACTGGCTGTTGACGAGCATACCCTAGAGAGGTTAATGCCCTTCTTGCCTGGTCTGTGAGTTTTGGTGTGCAGCCCTCTCTTGGCAGGTTTGTTGTGGTGCCATATTCTTTCCATTTTTAAATAATGGATTTAATGGTGCTCCGTAGGATGTTCAAAGTTTCAGATATTTTTTTGTAACCCAACCTTGATATGTACTTCTCAACTTTGTCCCTGACCTGTTTGGAGAGCTCCTTGGTCTTCATGGTGCCGCTTGCTTGGTGGTTCCCCTTGCTTAGTGGTGTTGCAGACTCTGGAACCTTTCAGAACAGGTGTATATATACTGAGATCATGTGACAGATGATGTGACACTTAAATAAGGTCCACCTGTGTGCAATCTAACTAATTATGTGATTTCTGAAGGTAATTGGTTGCACCAGATCTTATTTAGGGGCTTCATAGCAAAGGGGGTGAATACATATGCACACACCACTTTTCCGCTTTTGTAACGGGTGTCCTCCTCCTCTTCAGACGAAGAGGAGGAGTAGGGATTGGACCAAAGTGCAGCGTGATATTTGGACATAATGAAGTTTATTAAAGTACTGACGAAAACCGAAAACACTTCAAC
>NW_019956057.1:0-1265 GCF_002910315.2 Salvelinus sp. IW2-2015
CCACACAAAGACATGGGGGGAACAGAGGGTTAAATACACAACACGTAATGAGGGAATGAAAACCAGGTGTGTGGGAAAACAAGACAAAACAAATGGAAAATGAAAAATGGATCGGCGATAGCTAGAAGACCGGTGATGTCGACCGCCGAACACCGCCCGAACAAGGAGAGTAACCGACTTCGGCAGAAGTCGTGACAGTACCCCCCCTTGACGCGCCGCTCCAGCAGCGCGCCGACACCGGCCTCGGGGACGACCCGGAGGGCGAGGTGCAGGGCAATCCGGACGGAGACGGTGGAACTCCCGCAGCATTGAAGGGTCCAACACGTCCTCCACCGGAACCCAGCATCTCTCCTCCGGACCATTCCCCTCCCAGTCCACGAGGTACTGAAGGCCCCTCGCCTGACTCCTCGAATCCAGTATGGAACGAACGGAGTACGCCGGGGCCCCCTCAATGTCCAGAGGGGGCGGAGGAACCTCCCGCACCTCAGACTCCTGGAGCGGGCCAGCCACCACCGGCCTGAGGAGAGACACATGGAACGAGGGGTTAATACGGTAATCGGGGGGAAGCTGTAACCTGTAACTCACCTCGATCAGTCTCCTCAGGACTTTAAATGGCCCCACAAACCACGGACCCAGCTTCCGGCAGGGCAGGCGGAGGGGCAGGTTTCGGGTCGGGAGCCAGACCCGGTCCCCCGGTGCGAAAACCGGGGCCTCACTGCGGTGACGGTCTGTGCCGGCTTTCTGCCGCAGCACGGCACGCTGAAGGTGAACATGGGCGGCGTCCCATGTTTCCTCTGCGCGCCGGAACCAGTCGTCCACCGCAGGAGCCTCAGTCTGACTCTGATGCCAAGGAGCCAGAACCGGCTGATACCCCAGTACGCACTGGAAGGGGGAGAGGTTAGTGGAGGAGTAAGTTCTGGGCCATCTCTGCCCAGGGCACGAACGCTGCCCACTCCCCCGGCCGGTCCTGGCAATAAGACCTCAGAAACCTACCCACATCCATCCCACAACTCTCTCCACCTGCCCGTTACTCTCGGGGTGAATACCCGAGGTAAGGCTGATCGAGACCCCCAGACGTTCCATGAACGTAACCACTGGCATCCAGAATAATAAAGAATGGGTACAAAACCCGACGCGCACCAGACAACAAATGTGCACAAGCACTTACAGCAAACAATACCACACAAAGACATGGGGGGAACAGAGGGTTAAATACACAACACGTAATGAGGGAATGAAAACCAGGTGTGTGGGAAAACAAGACA
>NW_019956058.1:0-1265 GCF_002910315.2 Salvelinus sp. IW2-2015
CCTCCTCCTCTCACCACCTCTCTCCTCTCTACCCCTCCTCTCTCCTCCAGCCCTCCAATATCTTCTTCACAGTGGATGATGTGGTGAAGGTTGGAGACTTTGGTCTGGTGACAGCCATGGACCAGGAAGAGGATGAGGATGATTCAGGACCCCTAACTCCCATGCCCAGCTACGCCCGTCACACTGGACAAGTCGGCACCAAACTATACATGAGCCCAGAGCAGGTGAGACCGAACATACACTACATGACCAAAAGTATGTGGACACCTGCTCGTCGAACATCTCATTCCAAAATCATGGGAATTAATATGGAGTTGGTCCCCCCCTTTGCTGCTATAACAGCCTCCACTCTTCTGGGAAGGCTTTCCACTAGATGTTGGAACATTGCTGCGGGGACTTGCTTCCATTCAGCCAAGAGAATTAGTGAGGTCGGGCACTGATGTTGGGTGATTAGGCCTGGCTCGCAGTCGGCGTTCCACTTCATCCCAAAGGTGTTCGATAGGGTTGAGGTCAGAGCTCTGTGCAGGCCAGTCTTGTTCTTCCACACCGATCTCGACAAACCATTTCTGTTTGGACCTCGCTTTGTGAAATGGGGCATTGTCATGCTGAAACAGGAATTTCCCCAAACTGTTGCCACAAAGTTGGAAGCACAGAATCGTCTAGAATGTCATTGTATTCTGTAGCGTTAAGATTTCCCTTCACTGGAACTAAGGGGCCCGAACAATGAAAAACAGCCCCAGACCATTATTCCTTGTCCACCAATCTTTGGAGCAGTGAAAACGCGTTCTCTGGAGTGAATAATCACGCTTCACCATCTGGCAGTCCGATAAATCTGGGTTTGGTGGATGCCTGGAGAACGCTACCTGCCCAAATGCATATTGTCAAATGGTGGCGAGCTTTACACCACTCCAGCCGACGCTTGGCATTGAGCATGGTGATCCTAGGCTGCTCGGCCATGGAAACCCATTTCATGAAGCTCCTGATGAACAGTTATTGTGTTGATGTTGCTTCCAGAGGCAGTTTGGAACTCGGTAGTGAGTGTTGCAGCCGAGGACAGACGCGCTACGTGCTTCAGCACTCTGGAGCTGGTGTGGTCTACCACTTTGCGGATAAGCCGTTGTTGCTCCTAGACGTTTCCACTTCACAATAACAGCCCTTACAGTTGACCAAGGCAGCTCTAGCAGGGCAGAAAGTTGACTAACTGACTTGTTGGAAAGGTGGTATCCTATGACGGTGCCACGTTGAAAGTCACTGAGCTCTTCAGT
>NW_019956059.1:0-1265 GCF_002910315.2 Salvelinus sp. IW2-2015
GGTGTTAGTATTATTCCAGGATATCAGTTGGTGTTAGCATTATTACCAGGACAGTCATTAGCAAGGGCTGTGTTATTCAATACCTCCCCCTCTAGCTGTTAGTCAGAAGCAGCTTTAAACAAGCATTTTAAGAGGAGATAGAGGGTTTGTTCCAAATGGATCCATTTTCCCTACATAGTGTACTCCTTTTGACCACAGCCCATAGGGTACATGGGGCTCCATTTGGGACGTACCCAGAGACTCAGGCTGAGGGATGTCAGTCATCTTTACTCCCTCTGGGCATCATTGGCGGCTCCAGCTTCTTTCACCCCCCCCTTCCCATCAGTGGACGGATTCCTGTGGTAAAAGGTGAAATGTGTCTGTCTACGTGGTGGCCCGTGGGCAGGGTTGGGTAGGTTACTATCCAAATATTATATGTTACAGTTACTAGTTTCCATGACTACATATGAGAACACTGACGTCCGGACCTCGATCATTTTCTATAATGAAACAAAAATGATATACTGTAAAATGATGTTTTTTTTTGTGTGAAACTATCAATTCTTTGTGGTTAGCTAACTAGCCAGTTAGCCCTATRGACTTACTGTGGATTTACCCATTCAGAGACTAAAGAAGATATARGAAAGCAACCATTTTACTTCATAACTATCAACTTGCTACAGTGCATTCGGAAAGTATTCAGACCCCTTGACTTTTTCCACATTTTGTTAGGCTARAMKKAWATAAAACATTTTGGGCCTCATCAATCGACAGAAAATACCACAWAATGACAAAGCAAAAACAGGTTTTTACACATTTTTGCAAATGTATAAAAAATAAACCTGAAATATCACATTTATATAAGTATTCAGACCCTTTACTTTATTGAAGCACCTTTGGCAACGATTAGAGCCTCGAATCTTCTTGGGTATGATGCTACAAGCTTGGCACATCTGTATTTAGGGAGTTCCTCCCATTCTTCTCTGCAGATCTTCTCAAGCTCTGTCAGATTGGATGGGGAGCGTCACTTCACAGCTATTTTCAGGTCTTTCCAGAGATGTGCGAGCAGGTTCAAGTCCTGGCTCTGGCTGGGCCACTCAAGGACATTCAGAGACTTGTCCCGAAGCCACTCCTGCGTTGTCTTGGCTGTGGGCTTAGGGTCATTGTCCTGTTGGAAGGTGAACCTTCACCCCAGTCTAAGGTCCTGAGCGCTCTGGAGCAGGTTTTCATCAAGGATCTCTCTGTACTTTTCTCCGTTCATCTTTCCCTCGATCCTGACTAGTCTC
>NW_019956060.1:0-1264 GCF_002910315.2 Salvelinus sp. IW2-2015
GGCTTGGGGGTAGAAGCTGTTAAGGAGCCTTTTGGGCCTAGACTTCGAGCTCCGGTACCGCTTGTCGTGCGGTAGCAGAGAGAACAGTCTATGAAGTGGTTGACCAGAGTCTTTGACCATTTTTTTGGGCCTTCCTCTGACACCGTCTAGTATATAGGTCCTGGATGTCAGGAAGCTTGGCCCCAATGATGTACTGGGCCGTACGCACTACCATCTGTAGCGCCTTGCGGTCAGATGCCGAGCAGTTGCCATTCCAGGCAATGATGCAACCGGTCAGGATGCTCTCGATGGTGCAGCTGTATAACCTTTTGAGGATCTGGGCACCCATGGCAAATCTTTTCAGTCTCTTGAGTGGGAAAAGGTGTTGTCGTGCCCTCTTCACAACTGCCGATCTATAAATCTCCGTAATCTAGCATGAGTAGGATGGTCATCTGAATCAGGGTTAGTTTGGCAGCTGTGGTGAAAGAGGAGCGATTACAATAGAGGAAACCAAGTCTAGATTTAACCTTAGCCTGCAGCTTTGATATGTGCTGAGAGAAGGACAGTGTACCGTTTAGCCATACTCCCAAGTACTTGTATGAGGTGACTACTTCAAGCTCTAAAACCTTAGAGGTATTAATCACATCGGTGGGGAGAGGGGCGTACTTCCTACCAAACCACATGACCTTTGTTTTGGAGGTGTTCAGAACAAGGTTAAGGGCAGAGGAATCTTGTTGGACACTAAGAAAGCTTTTGTTGTAGAGCATTTAACACAAAATCCGGGGAGGGGCCAGCTGAGTATAAGACCATATCATCTGCATATAAATGGATGAGAGAGCTTCCTACTGCCTGAGCTATGTTGTTGAAGTAAATTGAGAAGAGTCTGGGGCCTAGGATTGAGCCTTGGGGTACTCCCTTGGTGACAGGCAGTGGTGGAGACAGCAGATGTTCTGATTTTATACACTGCACTCTCTGAGAGAGGTTGTTAGCAAACCAGGTCAAAGACCACTCAGAGACACCAATAGTCCTTAGCCGGCCCACAAAAATGGAATGGTCTACCCTATCAAAAGCTTTGGCCAAGTCAATAAAAATAGCAGCGCAACATTGCTTAGAATCAAGGGCAATGGTGACATAATTTAGGACCTTTAAGGTTGCAGTGACACGTCCATAACCTGAGCGAAAACCAGATAGCATACCAGAGAGAATACTATAGACATCAAGAAAGCCAGTCAGTTGATTATTGACAAGTTTTTCCAACACTTTTGATTAACAGGGCAAAATAGAA
>NW_019956061.1:0-1264 GCF_002910315.2 Salvelinus sp. IW2-2015
CTCTCAACCAGCTTCATGAGGTAGTCACCATGAATGCATTTCAATTAACAGGTGTGCCTTCTTAAAAGTTCATTTGTGGAATGTCTTTCCTTCTTAATGCATTTGAGCCAATCAGTTGTGTTGTGACAGGGTAGGGGTGGTATACAGAAGATAGCCCTATTTGGTAAAAGACCAAGTCCATATTATGGCAAGAACAGCTCAAATAAGCAAAGAGAAACGACAGTCCATCATTATTTTAAGACATGGTCAGCCAATATGGTACATTTCAAGAACTTTCAAAGTTTTTGTGTTGCAAAAACCATCAAGCCCTATGATGAAACTGGCTCTCATGAAGACCACCACAGGAAATGAAGACCCAGAGTTACCTCTGTTACAGTTACCTCTGCTGCAGAGGATAAGTTCATTAGAGTTAACTGCACCTCAGAAATTGCAGCCCAAATAAATGCTTCACAGAGTTCAAGTAAAAGACACATCTCAACATCAACTGTTCAGAGGAGACTGCATGGTCGAATTGCTGAAAAGAAACCACTACTAAAGGACACCAATAAGAAGAAGAGACCTGCTTGGTCCAAGAAACACAAGCAATGGACATTAGACAGGTGGAAATTTGTCCTTTGGTCTGGAGTCCAAATTGGAGATTTTTGGTTCCAACCGCCATGTCTTTGTGAGATGCGGTGTGGGTGAATGGTCTCTGCATGTGTATTTCCCAACGTAAAGCATGGAGAAGGAGGTGGGATGGTGGGGGGTTGCTTTGCTGGTGACACTGTCAGTGATTTATTTAGAATTCAAGGCACACTTACCAGCATGGCTACCACAGCATTCTGCAGCAATACGCCATCCCATCTGGTTTGGGCTTAGTGGGACTATAATTTGTTTTTCAATTGAACAATGACCCAACACACCTCCAGGCTGTGTAAGGGCTATTTTACCAAGACGGAGAGTGATTGAGTGSTGCATCAGATGACCTAGCCTCCACAATCCCCTGACCTGAACCAAATTGAGATGGTTTGGGATGGGTTGGACCGCAGAGTGAAGGAAAAGCAGCCAACAAGTGCTCAACATATGTGGGAACTCCTTCAAGACTGTTGGAAAAGCATTCCAGGTGAAGCTGGTTGAGAGAATGCCAAGAGTGGCAAAGGGTGGCTATTTTTATGTTTAAAACTTTTTTGGTTACTACATGATTCCATACAGTATGTGTTATTTCATAGTTTTGATGTCTTCACTATTATTCTACAATGTAGAAAATAGTAAAAATAAAGAAAAA
>NW_019956062.1:0-1264 GCF_002910315.2 Salvelinus sp. IW2-2015
CCGTTTGTTTGTGGGTGATTGTCTTCCGTGTCTGTGTTGTTACCACACGGGACTGTTTCGTTTGTTTAGTCTGTTCCTGTTCGTGCGTTCTTCGTTATATGTAAGTTCACATGTTCAGTTTGGTCTACGTCGTTTTGTTGTTTTTGTAATTTATCAAGTGTGCTTCGTGTTCGTCTTGTTTCAATAAATTCATGTATTCCACAAAAGCTGTGTTTTGGTCCGATCCATGCTCCTCCTCAGACGAGGAGGAGAACAAGCGTTACAAATTACTATCAGCAAACTGCTCAACTGACTCTCAACAACCTGTTTAACTGACTCTCAACTAACCTTAACCCTAAGTTGTTGCATATTTGCAGAGTTGCAGTTGATTGTTTATTGATAGTTTGACCATCTATAGGGGATCATCCCAAAAAAGTGGGACCAAAATATATTTTCCAATAACAACCTGCCTGGTCAAGAGGTGAAGACACTAAGATTTGTGACTCCAAAAGACAAGCTTGACTGACACTATCTTAATAATACTGTGATTCTCCAAATAATTGGCACTGCATTCTCAGTGTATTTGGTCATTATAGTGAAATGTAGTGTAGCATCCCTTAGCTAGGAAAGATACGTCATTCATGCAGTCAAGACCAATAGATGTAGAGGTGTGTACTTTGAAAAAACATTCTTCTCTTATTCTTCTCCAGGGGTGTCGAAAGCCATTCTGGAAGCGGCTGGTCCAACTGTGGAGGCAGAATGTCAACAACTCAGTAAAACCAGTTCTAGTTTTGTCATTTTGTTTTTATTTATTTTGAGACACTTCTACCCCAAAACTCTGCATGAATGCAACCATGTGGCAAAATTGGGTTACGGTATACTTCTGATTTGAGAAATTAGTTTGCACTGCCACTTATATGCTGGTCCGGGAAATGGTTGTCCCCTTATAAAATTCAAAACATACCCTTATTTGTCTTGAATTACATACACATTTGTATGGAATCTAAATATGCTATTAAAGTCAAGATTCTGGCAATTAGGCCATTTTTCTACTTACCGAGAGTCAACTCTTTATGTCTCTGCGTGCAGTATGAAGTATGTTTTATATTAAATAAATGACCCACAAACTATATTTCCAGTTGACCAGCCGATGATTTTGACTGAGCCAGGCAACCTGCAGAGTAAGAAGATCCTTCACCTGGTTGGCATCAGTGACCCTCAGAACATCCAGGAGTGTGTCAAGGATGCACTTAAAATGTGCGCAAGGAAAGACTTCACATCCATC
>NW_019956063.1:0-1264 GCF_002910315.2 Salvelinus sp. IW2-2015
ATTTGATTCAATTGGAGGTGTATGTGTGGATGTATTTCAAGGCCTACCTTCAAACTCAGTGCCTCTTTGCTTGACATCATGGGAAAATCTAAAGAAATCAGCCAAGACCTCAGAAAATAAATTGTAGACCTCCACAAGTTTGGTTCATCCTTGGGAGCAATTTCCAAACGCCTGAAGGTACCACGTTCATCTGTACAAACAATAGTATGCAACTATAACCACCATGGGACCATGCATCCGTCATACCGCTCAGGAAGGAGACGCATTCTGTCTCCTAGAGACGAACGTACTTTGGTTCGAAAAGTGCAAATCAATCCCAGAACAACAGCAAAGGACCTTGTGAAGATGCTGGAGGAAACAGGTACAAAAGTATCTATGTCCACAGGAAAATGAGTCCTATATTCGCATAACCTGAAAGGCTTCTCAGCAAGGAAGAAGCCATTGCTCCGAAACCACCATAAAAAAGCCAGACTACGGTTTGCAACTGCACATGGGCACAAAGATCGTACTTTTTGGTGAAATTTCCTCTGGTCTGAAGAAACAGAAATAGAACTGTTTGGCCATAATGACCATTGTTATGTTTGGAGGAAAAAGAGGGAGGCATGCAAGCCGAAGCACGGGGGTGGCAGCATCCTGCTGTGGGGTTGCTTTGCTGCAGGAGGGACTGGTGCACTTCACAAAATAGATGGCATCATGAGGCAGGAAATTTATGTGGATATATTGAAGCAACATCTCAAGACATCAGTCAGGAAGTTAAAGCTTGGTCGCAAATGGGTCTTCCAAATGGACAATGACCCCAAGCATACTTCCAAAGTTGTGGCAAAATGTATTAAGGACAACAAAGTCAAGGTATGGGAGTGGCCATCACAAAGCCCTGACCTCATTCCTATAGAACATTTGTGAGCAGAACTGAAAAAGCGTGTGCGAGCAAGGAGGCCTACAAACCTGACTCAGTTACACCAGTTCTGTCAGGATGTTAGGGCCAAAATTCACCCAACTAATTGTGGGAAGCTTGTGGAAGGCTACGCAAAACGTTTGACCTAAGTTAAACAATTCAAAGGCAATGGTACCAAATATTAATTGAGTTCTACACTGAGGTGCTGGGCTCCGAAGACTTCAGGTCAGTCACCATTCACTATACTGTATAACACAGTGTATTGTTATAGTGATGCCTAAGTTAAACAATTCAAAGGCAATGGTACCAAATATTAATTGAGTGTATGTAAACTTCTGACCCACTGGGAATGTGATGAAAGAAATAAAA
>NW_019956064.1:0-1263 GCF_002910315.2 Salvelinus sp. IW2-2015
TTTTACATTTTTAGTCATTTAGCAGACGCTCTTATCCAGAGCGACTTACAGTAGAGTGCATACATTTTATTACATTTTACATACTGAGACAAGGATATCCCTACCGGCCAAACCCTCCCTAACCCGGACGACGCTATGCCAATTGTGCATCGCCCCACGGACCTCCCGGTGTGAACCCAGAGACTCTGGTGGCGCAGCTAGCACTGTGATGCAGTGCCCTAGACCACTGCGCCACCCGGGAGACCCTAAAGAAACACTTTTGGTTGATCTAAGAAGGAAGATAAAGAACAGAGATACATTTGTCCAGATCGCAGATGTTAATTAGACCCAGTACATACATCTGTATACTACATGTATGCCTCACTATTGTGCTCCTGCGAGAATAAGATAAATATATTATATAATGGTGCCGTGTGCAATGTTTTCACCAGAAAACATTCAATGGAAACGGCTCATGATTCTTTTTGCTACTGTTCTAAGTCCATACTCTTCTGTGATCGCTGACCCCTTTGAGATATCCAACTACACTACATAACACAATACAATAACACGGTCTCTGGGAATTCAACCCGTCCGACGGAAACATAAGACAATGAACGACATCACAATGAATGATATCAAAGCTCTTTGGTTACTTCACCGTAGGGACCATAAGACAATGCGATGTGCGATGATGTAATCCAATATTGCCAAATGTATAAATGACCTTGCGTCCATTGTTCTCTCATATCAAATTAAGAATGAAAATCAATGCAACCGAGGCCCTTTGAGCTCTGATTAAAAGTTGACCAGCCTGGTCTTTAAAACACCATGTCATGCAAGGCTAAATTGGCATGGACACTATGCTCTTTAAACTTGTTGACCGGCTGGGGCTGAGACAAGTGTGCATCGTGTCAGGTGCAGCTTGTCCACAACGTGTGGATGCCATAGGAGGGTCAAAGTGTTAGGGGTGACATTGGCATGTGCTGTATGCACATAAACATGCCACTCATAGCAGTATGGGAATGCCGCTGCATCGCTGCGGTGTCACCATCTGTCTGTTCCTCCAGCACATGATAATAACGGGGAAGTAGCCTCACAGTGTCAGGAGAAAAAAAAACCTGACCGTTATATACGGGACGGGTCCAGTGCCCTTGAAGCTGCCATTGCGCAAATGTGTGCTGACATTGGATGTGTGTGTGTGTGTGTGTGTGTGTGTGTGTGTGTGTGTGTGTGTGTGTGTGTGTGTGTGTGTGTGTGTGTGTGTGTGTGTGTGTGTGTGTG
>NW_019956065.1:0-1263 GCF_002910315.2 Salvelinus sp. IW2-2015
CCCATTATCAGCAACCATCACTCCTGTGTTCCAAAACACCAGTGTCACGTTCTGACCATAGTTATTTTGTGTTTTCTTTGTTTTAGTGTTGGTGAGCTGAGTGGGCATTCTATGTTGTGTGTCTAGTTTTCCCATTTCTATGTTTGGCCTGATATGGTTCTCAATCAGAGGCAGGTGTTAGTCATTGTCTCTGATTGGGAACCATATTTAGGTAGCCTGTTTTGTGTTGGGTTTTGTGGGTGGTTGTTTTCTGTCTTTGTGTCTCTGCACCAGATAGGACTGTTTTCGGTTTTCACGTTTGTTGTTTTGTATTTGGAAGTGTTCAGTTTATTGTCTTTAATTAAACATGATGAACACTAACCACGCTGCGCTTTGGTCCTCTCCTTCGTCCACAGAAGAAAGCCGTTACAACCAGTCTCAACATCAACAGTGAAGACGCGATTCGAGGAAGCTGGCCTTCTAGGCAGAGTTCCTCTGTCCAGTGTCTGTGTTCTTTTGCCCATCTTAATCTTTTATTCATCTTAGAGTCTTAGAAGGCCAGCATCCCGGAGTCGCCTCTTCACTGTTGACATTGAGACTGATGTTTTGCGGGTACTATTTAATGAAGCTGCCAGTTGAGGACTTTTGAGGTGTCTGTTTCTCAAACTAGACACTCTAATGTACTTGTCCTCTTGCTCAGTTGTGCACCGGGGCCTCCCACTCCTCTTTCTATTCTGGTTAGGGCCCGTTTGCGCTGTTCTGTGAAGGGAGTAGTACACAGCGTTGTACGAGATCTTCAGTTTCTTGGCAAATTCTCGAATGGAATAGCCTTCATTTCTCAGAACAAGAATAGACTGACAAGTTTCAGAAGAAAGTTTGTTTCTGGTTATTTAGTTTCTGGCCACAAATGCTGATGCTCCAGATACTCAACTAGTCTAAAGAAGGCCAGTTTTATTGCTTCTTTAATCAGGACAACAGTTTTCAGCTATGCTAACTTAATTGCAAAAGGGTTTTCTAATGATCAATTAGCCTTTTAAAATGTTTAACTTGGATTAGCAAACATAGCGTGCCATTGGAACACAGGAGTGATGGTTGCTGATAATGGGCCTCTGTACGCCTATGTAGATATTCCATTAAAAATCTGCAGTTTCCAGCTACAATAGTCATTTACAACATTACCAATGTCTACACTGTATTTCTGATAAATTTGATGTTATTTTAATGGACAAAAAAATAGCTTTTCTTTCAAAAACAAGTAAATTTCTAAGTGACCCCAAACTTTTG
>NW_019956066.1:0-1263 GCF_002910315.2 Salvelinus sp. IW2-2015
ACAACACACGTCCTGTTCCGTAGCGTCCTCTCCTTACCTTGTACACCTCCCCGGACCCCCCTCTTCCACAACACACGTCCTGTTCCGTAGCGTCCCCTCCTTACCTTGTACACCTCTCCCAGGCTGTTCCCCAGGAAGGCGATAGTGTGGTCGTTCTCCACGGCGACGGCCACAGCGGTCAGTATGCCCGTCCTGGTGATGACCACCTCCGCCTGCAGGGCAAACTCTGGCTTACTGGCCAGCGGCGCTGGAAGGAAGTCCGCCCCACACTTAAAGTTGTTCAGCGTGTCTTTCTGCAGAGGGAAAGGGAAGAGATAGGAGATATACTAGTTCCCTTAGCGGGGCAATCTGCGGTTGCCACATCTTTTTTTGGACGTATAAATTATAAATTAATGATGTATCCATTGATTCTTGAAGAATATAACTTATAAATTCCTCATGAGCTTAGTTCAACTGTAGTACCCCATCAGAAGCCAACATATGAGCTTGTTTTACGCCAATGTTTGAAAACATTGCAAATGTAAATAATTTTTTATATCGTGGCTGGTCAGTCCTGGCATCCACAGCTCTGTGTATGAATCGGAGAATGGTTACATTCTCAGATTCGATGAGATGAGTGATATAGCCTGCAGGATCCCTTCAGACCAAAATAACCCCCCCACCCCTCAGCCCCCTACCCCTGAAAACAAAGGCCTGAAATCCAACCCAACGTGTCATATCTTTGCATTATTGATTAAAGGGGAAAAAATCTTTTCAAATCACTGACTCTCTTTTTTCTCCTCTTCTGACGTGTCTTTTGAAGTGGATGACAAAGGCTGCGCTACTTACATCAATGCGGGAGGTGCAGAACTCGTCTGTCTTGGAGGAGTAGGGGATGTCCACGGCTGGGGTGCCGGCGATCTTGCCCGAGTCGCTGTAGCAGGCGCTGATGAGGTCCACCAGCCTCTCGTTGATGGCCTTTAGAGGGTACATGCACAGGGCCGAGTCAGCGCTGTCATCGTAGGGACTGGCCACCATGAACAGCACCTTGTGCCAGGGGAGTACTTGACCATACTGGCCCGACTCCGTCATCCCCCGGGCCAGCTCTTTACCTGGGGACGCCACATAGGCTGCCTGCACCTTGTTGTACCTGTTCCCCGGGCCACAGTTGAGCTGCAGCTCTGTGTAAGAGTAGTAGTGAGGGTCGTCCTCACACAGCCGAGACACGAAGGTGAAGTTCTTGTTATCGGTGCTTCCCATGGTCCTGGAGAACAGGAAGTAGAC
>NW_019956067.1:0-1263 GCF_002910315.2 Salvelinus sp. IW2-2015
GAGGAGGGCCCGTTCGGCCCTCAAGACCACCTTCAGGTATCGATGACAAGCGGATCGCCACCGGACCCCAGTGCCCAGGTATCGTTTTGGGCAGAAGGTATGGCTGTCCACCCAGGATCTGCCCCTCCGGGTGGAATCCCGCAAACTCCTCACCCCGGTTTATCGGCCCGTTTCCCATCTCCAAAATTATTAGCCMCTCTACTGTTCGTCTTCTGTTGCCCCGTACCCTTCGTATACATCCCACCTTTCATGTGTCCAGAGTTAAAGCCATGTCTCACAGCCCTTTGTCTCCTGACCTGTTGTTTACCTACCCCTGTGGTTGTAATAATCTCGTGTTACTTCTAACTCTTGTCTAAACGTGATACATACAGTACCAGTCAAAAGTTTGGAGACACCTACTCATGTGTTTTTCTTTGTTTTTACTATTTTCTACATTGTAGAATAATAGTGAAGACATTAAAACTATGAAATAACACACGTGGAATCATGTGGTAACCAAAAAAGTGTTAAACAAATCTAAAAATATATATATATTTGAGATTCTTCAAAGTAGTCACCCTTTGCCATGATGACAGCTTTGCACACTCTTGGCATTATTTGCACACTCTTGACATTCCAGCTTAATGAGGTAGTCACCTGGAATGCATTTCAACTAACAGGTGTGCCCTGTTAAAAGTTAATTTGTGGAATTTCTTTCCTTCTTATTGCATTTGAGCCAATCCATTTTTGTTGTGACAAGGTAGGGGTGGTCAAGTATACAGACGATAGCCCTATTTGGTTAAAGACCAAGTCCATATTATGTCAAGAACAGCCCAAATAAGCAAAGAGAAACAACAGTCCATCATTACTTTGAGACATGAAGGTCAGTCAATCCAGAAAATTTCMAGAACTTTGAAAGTTTCTTCACGTGCAGTCACAAAAACCAAGTGCTACGATGAAACTGGCTCTCTTGAGGACTGCCAAASGAAAGAAGGACCCAGAGTTACCAGCTTCACAGAGTTCAAGTAACAGACACATCTCAACATCAACTGTTAAGAGGAAACTGGGTGAATCAGGCCTTCATGGTTGAATTGCTGCAAAGAAACCGAACGCACTGTAAGAAACACAAGAAATGGACATTAGCCCGGTTTAAATCTGTCCTTTGGTCTGATGAGTCTAAATTTGAGATTTTTGGTTCCAACCGCCGTTTCTTTGTGAGACGCAGAGTAGGTCAACGGATGATCTCCGCATGTGTGGTTCCCAACATGGAGGTGGAGATCTGAT
>NW_019956068.1:0-1263 GCF_002910315.2 Salvelinus sp. IW2-2015
GTTATTCACTGAGTATTTACTCCTTGTGTCACTATGTCTATTTTATCTTTAACTCTGCATGGTTGGATAAGAACCCCTCAGTCAGCATTTCACTGTTAGTCTATCTGACACATCCAATAGTCTCTTGACAGATTCTACGGTACAATTTATGTTTACAGTCTGTCCATGAAAGATTAGTGAGCGATACATGAATACCAATTTCTTTATAAAGCACATTGTTGAAGAAAAGTTTCAAATTMAATCACCCTGGAAGATCATAATGTATTTTACAGTCATTTCTGCACTATGCATAATTATTTTTCACTGTGAAAATGTCAGCCATTTTTATTTTATTTTTTGCAACAGTTAACCATGAAACTCTGTACTACCGACCATTTCATTCTACACTGGTCCCGGTGGCGTGTCTTAACCCTCCGGCATACRTCTGTCCAGGGGATGTTGTTGTACAGCTTGTCTTTCCTGATGGTGGCATGTCCTCTGCCAGGCTCCACCTGTCCCAGCAGGTGGTCTCTCACAGMTTCCATTAGTCTCTTCAGTTCTTCTTCGCTCCAAGAACCTAAGTTTGCGACTGAAAAACACACACCAAATAAAGTGGGACCGTTGTTCAGACAAAAACAAAATGTCCCAAAAGAAGTGAAGCAGGATGTCAGGCAAGGATCAAGAGTCATTATTAGAGGTCGACCGATTAATCGGAACGGGCGATTAATTAAGGCCGATTTCAAGTTTTCATAACAATCGGAAATCTGTATTTTTGGACACCGATTTGGCCGATTTTTTTTACACCTTTATTTAACTAGGCAAGTCAGTTAAGAACACATTCTTATTTTCAATGACGGTCTAGGAACAGTGGGTTAACTGCCTCATTCAGGGGCAGAACGACAGATTTTCACCTTGTCAGCTCGGGGGATTCAATCTTGCAACCCTACGGTTAACTAGTCCAACGCTCTAACCACCTGATTACATTGCACTCCACGAGGAGCCTGCCTGTTACGCGAATGCAGTAAGAAGCCACGGTAAGTTACTAGCTAGCATTAAACTTATCTTATAAAAAACAATCAATCAATCATAATCACTAGTTAACTACACATGGTTGATGATATTACTAGTTTATCTAGCGTGTCCTGCGTTGCATATAATCGATGCGGTGCGTATCGTTGCTCCAATGTGTACCTAACCATAAACATCAATGCCTTTCTTAAAATCAATACACAGAAGTATATATTTTTAAAACTGCATATTTAGCTAAAAGGAATCCAGGTTAGC
>NW_019956069.1:0-1262 GCF_002910315.2 Salvelinus sp. IW2-2015
TTCTTCACGCATCGCGCCGACAGAAACAAACATCTCTCTGGTAAGAAGAAGGGTGGGGGTGTATGCCTTATGATTAACGAGACGTGGTGTGATCATAACAACATGCAGGAACTCAAGTCCTTTTGTTCACCTGACCTAGAATTCCTTACAATCAAATGCCGACCGCATTATCTACCAAGAAAATTCTCTTCGATCATAATCACAGTCGTGTATATCCCCCCCAAGCAGACACATCGACGGCTCTGAAAGAACTTCTTTTGACTCTATGTAAACTGGAAACCACATATCCTGAGGCTGCATTTATTGTAGCTGGGGATTTTAACAAGGCTAATCTGAAAACAAGGCTCCCTATATTTGATCAGCAAATCGAATGCGCGCCCCGGGCTGGCAAAACCCTGGATCATTGTTATTCTAACTTCTGCGACGCATATAAAGCCCTCCCTCGCCCTCCTTTCGGAAAATCTGACCACAACTCCATTTTGTTGCTCCCAGCCTATAGACAGAAACAAAAACAGGAAGCGCCCGTGCTCAGGTCTGTTCAACGCTGGTGCGACCAATCGGATTCCACGCTTCAAGATTGCTTCGATCACGTGGACTGGATTATGTTCTGCATAGCGGAGGACAATAACATTGATGAATACGCTGATTCGGTGAGCGAGTTTATTAGCAAGTGCATCGTTGATGTTGTACCCACAGCGTCTATTAAAACATTCCCCAACCAGAAATCGTGGATTGATGGCAGCATTCGCGCAAAATTGAAATCAGGGCAAGGTGACCGGAAACATGACCGAATACAAACAGTGTAGCTATTCCCTCCGCAAGGCAATCAAACAAACTAAGCGGCAGTATAGAGACAAAGTAGAGTTGCAATTCAACGGCCCAGACACAAGAGGTATGTGGCAGGGTCTACAGTCAATCACTGACTACAAAAGGAAAACCAGCCCCGTCGCGGACTACGATGTATTGTTCCCATACAAACTAAACAACTTCTTTGCTCGCTTTGAGGACAATACAGTGCCACTGACACGGCCCGCTACCAAAACCTGCGGGTTCTCCTTCACTGCAGCCAACGTGAGTAAAACATTTAAACGTGTTAACCTTCGCAAGGCTGCCGGCCCAGACGTCATCTCCAGCCGCGTCCTCAGAGCATGCGCAGACCAGCTGGCTGGTGTGTTTACGGACATATTCAATCAATCCTTATCCCAGTCTGCTGGTCCCACATGTTTCAAGAGGGCCACCATTGTTCCTGTTCCCAAGAAAGC
>NW_019956070.1:0-1262 GCF_002910315.2 Salvelinus sp. IW2-2015
ACTGAATAAAAATATAAATGCAACATGTAAGGTGTTGGTCCCATGTTTCATGAGCTGAAATAAATCCCCAACAATTTCCATACGCACAAAAAAGCGTATTTCTCTCTATTTTTGGTGCGCAAATTTGTTTACATCCCTGTTAGTGAGCATTTCTCCATTGCCAAGATAATCCATCCACCTGACAGGTGTGGTATATCAAGAAGCTTATTAAACAGCATGATCATTACACAGGGACACCTTGTGCTGGGCACAATAAAAGGCTGAGGAGTATTTCTTCCAATGATAAAGCCATTTTGTGGGGAAAAATACACTCTAATTGGCTGGTCCTGGCTCCCCAGTGTGTGAGCCTGGCTGCTAAATGGGGGCCTATGCCCTCCAAGGCCCACCCATGGCTGCACCCCTGCCCAGTCATATGATATCCAAAGATTTTAATTTATTTAAGTTGACTGATTTCATTATTCACTATAGACATACACAAGTATGTGGACACCCCTTCAAATTAGTGGATTTGGCTATTTCAGCCATACCCGTTGCTGACAGGTGTATAAAATCGAGCACACAGCCATGCAATCTCCATAGACAAACATTAGCAATAGAACGGCTTTACTGAAGAGCTCAGTGACCTTCAACGTAGCACCATCATAGGATGCCACCTTTCCAACAAGTCAATTCATCAAATTTCTGCCCTGCTAGAGCTGCCCCAGTCAACTGTAAGTGCTGTTATTGTGAAGTGGAAATGTCTAGGAGCAACATCGGCTCGGCCGCAAAGTTGTAGGCCACACAAGCTCACAGAACAGAACATTGCCTCTGGAAGCAACGTCAGCACAATAACTGTTCACCGGGAGCTTCTTGAATATGTTTCCTTGGCCGAGCAGCCGCACACAAGCCTAAGATCACCATGCGCAATGACAAGCATCGGCTGGAGTGTTGTAAAGCTTGCCGCCATTGGACTCTGGAGCAGTGGAAACGAGTTCTCTGGAGTGATGAATCACGCTTCACTATCTGGCAGTCGGGCGGACGAATCTGGGTTTGGCGGATGCCAGGAGAACACTACCTGCCCCAATACATAGTGCCAAGCATCCCGGAGTTGCCTCTTCACTGTTGACATTGAGACTGTGTTTTGCGGGCACTGCAGTGACGATCGGCCTGCGCCTTCCACCGGAGGATGACGCATTGGAGACGGGTGTGTGCTGTGTTCCATACCTCCTCAGCGTGCCGGAACCAATTGTCCACCACAGAAGCCTCGATCCGACTCCGGTGCC
>NW_019956071.1:0-1262 GCF_002910315.2 Salvelinus sp. IW2-2015
GCTGTTCTGTGAAGGGAGGTGTACACAGCGCTGTACGAGATCTTCAGTTTCTTGGCAATTTCTCACATGGAATAGCATTCATTGCTCAGAACAAGAATAGACTGACGAGTTTCAGAAGAAATTACTTTGTTTCTGGGCATTTTGAGCCTGTAGTTGAACCCACAAATGCTGATGCTCCAGATACACAACTAGTCTAAAGAAGGCCAGTTTTATTGCTTCTTTAATTAGGACAACAGTTTTCAGCTGTGCTAACATAATTGCAAAAGGGTTTTCTAATGATCAGTTAGCCTTTTAAAATTATAAACTTGTATTAGCTAACACAACTTGCCATTGGAACACAGGAGTGATGGTTGCGGATAATGGGCCTCTGTACACCTTTGCAGATATTCCATAAAAAATCTGTAATTTCCAGCTACAATAGTCATTTACAACATTAACAATGTCTACACTGTATTTCTGATGAATTGTATGTTATTTTGATGGACATTTTTTTTTGCTTTTCTTTCAAAAACAAGGACATTTCTAAGTGACCCCAAACTTTTGAACGGTAGTGTATACTGTTTTAAATAGATATTTTTAAATATCTTCCTTCTCTATTATTTTCCCCTAACCCAACCACCCCTCCCCTAATTGGAGTAAACTAATGGACAACAACACTTAGGCTTCTATGTCCAGCTTATACATACTATATACATTTTGTGGACACAGTGTATTTTATATTAGTTATCTTTTTTATATATATTTGTCTTTAGCCCCACCCTTCAGCTACCCTCAACCCCTCCCATCTATCTTTGAAGACCATCCAGTTTTGATTTCTAATTGCCATACATTTTCCAATTGTGCTGTGATTTTTCACATAGCTCCTACAGATTGTAAATTAAAGATAYWTTTTTTTGCTAAGAGTAATATTATATTATTGATCGATTGACTATGACTTTTCAAATCACCCAGGAAACAATGTCTTGTTTGTAATGCACTGCCACTGAWGTGCTGCCTGGGGGATAGGCTATGGCAGTCTTATTACATTGGAGAGAATGACTCCTATTCATTCATCCCAAAACAGTGAATAAGGAACCTCTTGTGTTTTCTTGTTGTTGTAGTCTTTTTGGGAACTAAAGTTAAAGTAATTGATAATTTCATTAAGGTAACTGATGAGATGCATTTAGAGAATTCCTGCAATAGAAGGAGTGGTCATCGAGCTACAAAGAGAAGCAGGGTTGTAGTTTGTCCCTAGATAAATGTAAAATATATATATATATATA
>NW_019956072.1:0-1262 GCF_002910315.2 Salvelinus sp. IW2-2015
TTGATGATGTCGTCCCCACAGTGACCGTACGTACATACCCCAACCAGAAGCCATGGATTACAGGCAACATCTGCACTGAGCTAAAGGCTAGAGCTGCCACTTTCAAGGAGCGGGACTCTAAGTCGGAAGCTTTTAAGAAATCCCGCTATGCCTTCCGACGAACAATCAAACAGGCAAAGCGTCAATACAGGTCTAAGATCTAATCATACTACACCAGCTCTGATGCTCGTCAGATCTGGCAGGGCTTTCAAGCCATTACAGACTACAAAGGGAAGCACAGCCGAGAGCTGCCCAGTGACACAAGCCTACCAGACGAGCTAAACTACTTCTATGCTCGCTTCGAGGCAAATAATACTGAAACATGCATGAGAGCATCAGCTGTTCCAGATGACTGTGTGATCACGCTCTTCGCAGCCGAACATTCACCAGGCTGCAGGGCCAGACGGATTACCAGGACGTGTACTGCGAGCATGCGCTGACCAACTGGCAAGTGTCTTCACTGACATTTTCAACTTCTCCCTGTCTGAGTCTGTAATACCAACATGTTTTGAGCAGACCACCATAGTGCCTGTGCCCAAGAACACTAAGGTAACCCTGTCTCTTATACACATCTAGATGTGTATAAGAGACAGCCTCAATCTTGGTCCCTCGACTGCAATGCTCAGGATCTTCCTCTCACCCATAATGCCTGTGGTTCTTTCCCTCGACCTTGGTGTGTCCCTGACCCTCGCTATAGCGTGCGTGAATTCACCAGCAGTGGCTCATACTTTACCTTGTTCTGTCAGATAGCATGTTGTTACGTGCAACAAAAATTCATAGCCATATAGATTTTTCTATTTGTAAACTGTTCTTGTGTATGTAGGTGGGCTCTGCCCTAGATCCTGGCTATGTGTTGCCCAGACAACAGAAGAATACATCAGTGCTTACAGTGACAAACCTCCTAAAAGGTGGCAAGAGTTCTAGAGGTAACATAGAGGAATCCTCCCGATTCCTGCTAACAAGCTAAAATTAAAGCAGGAAGCAACAGTGACTAGATCAAAAAAAAATTGGTCAGATGAAGCAGATGCTAAGCTACAGGACTGTTTTGCTAGCACAGATTGGAATATGTTCCGGCATTCCTCTGATGACATTGAGGAGTACACCACATCAGTCATTGGCTTCATCAACAAGTGCATTGATGATGTCGTCCCCACAGTGACCGTACGTACATACCCCAACCAGAAGCCATGGATTACAGGCAACATCTGCACTGAGCTAAAGGC
>NW_019956073.1:0-1262 GCF_002910315.2 Salvelinus sp. IW2-2015
GGTGTAGTCATGTAATACCAGGTGTAATACCAGTATTACCAGTGAGGTGTAGTCATGTAAAATTACTCCTTTCCTTTTCTCCGTGTCCCAAATGGCACCAGCTATTCCCTTGGTAGTGTACTATGGGGTATGAGTTATGAGGTAGTMCACTATATAGGGAATAGGGTTCCATAGGGTTKTGGTCTAAAGGAGTGCACTATATATAGGGAATAGGGTTCACATGGCCCTGGTCAAAAGTAGTGCACTATATAGGGAATAGGGTGCCATTTGGGAAGCACCCAATCTCTCCTAATTCCCTGAGCCACATCTCAATAATTTCCCTGCTAATTTGAGTCACCCTCATTTCTTGTTATAAACGATTCATTTTTGGGCAAATTTGGCCCATCTGATGTGTTCTACACTTCCAGTCAATTACTGTTTGACCCGCCGAGCCAGGCGGGAGTTGGAACACACGTCCCTGGGGCAGTGGCTCAATAATTGTTTTAGGAGACGTTATGGGATGGATGGTTGGATGGATTGGTAACCATGGGGATGGATGGATTGGTAACCATGGGGATGGATGGATTGGTAACCTAACATAATGCTGATGTTCCACTTATTGAAATGCCTATCGGAGCCACTTTAAGGACCTCTTTCTCTCTTGGCCTCCTTTTTGTAAATGTTACTGTGCCGTTTGACTGTTTCAACACCCCTACGTTTATTCCCTACTCTCGTGTGATCTGCTTCCTCATCATGACTTTCAAAAAACATTCTGTCCTTTTTTCTTTTTTTTTGAAGATGCCAATATTTTGTTACTACACACTCTGTCCAGAATCTTTCTTTAATGAACTATTTTAATGATCCATTAGCTTGGAGACAATTTAACAAATGATAACATTCAAATGAGTTCTAAGATGAGAACTCCTCCTTTACAGAAACCTAACCATTATTAAACCTCTATATGTTTGGTCAACCTCCTTCCTAATCATCACGACACCCCTCACCTCTCCACCGTGCTAACTGATGAGTGGTGAGCCTGTCTGGCAAATGGTTGCTGTCCATCACCCTAAGGTGCCATCCATTAGAGTGGAGGGGCTCCAGCAACTCAACAATTAGGCTGCGTTTACACAGGAAGCACAAATCTGTCCCCCCCCCAATTGTTGGCAAGAGAGCTGATCTGATTGGTCAAAAGACCAATTAGTAGGGGAATTGAGCAGCCTTATTATTATTCTGGGTTGAATTTGATTGGAGGATGAAATGGATACATGAACTGGTGTGTGATG
>NW_019956074.1:0-1262 GCF_002910315.2 Salvelinus sp. IW2-2015
TTTTCCCATGATGTCAAGCAGAGGCACTGAGTTTGAAGGTAGGCCTTGAAATACATCCACAAGTACACCTCCAATTGACTCAAATGATGTCAATTAGCATATCAGAAGCTTCTAAAGCCATGACATCATTTTCTGGAATTTTCCAAGCTGTTTAAAGGCACAGTCAACTTAGTGTATGTAAACTTCTGACCCACTGGAATTGTGATACAGTGAGTTATAAGTGAAATAATCTGTCTGTAAACAATTCGAAAAATAACTGTCCTAACCGACTTGCCAAAAATATTTTGTTAACAATAAATTTGTGGAGTGGTTGAAAAACGAGTTTTAATGATTCCAACCTAAGTGTATGTAAACTTCCGACTTCAACTGTATATTATAATTGTATATAACAGGACTTTCAAGACCAGTCTTACTATGGTTGAAAAAAAMAATCACCAGCTGGTGGTGGACTCCGATAGCGGTGGCGGTTTAGATATAGGTACAACTGTCCCAGCGCCCCGGTTCGAGGACATAAATTAACCGTAGGAAACAGGGATACAATTCACACTTTATTGCCWCACCAAACAGACAAACACAGAGCAAACGGGAAGAGAAAAGGACTTGTGTATAGGGTAAATCCACTTGAATTCAATCACTTTTTGACAGCACACCTTTTGATTTGAATSAAACCTTCCATCCAAACAGCAAGTTACAAGGGACTAAATCGAATTTGTGTCTTCAGACAACAGTTATTTGCAGACATGGTCGCGCTAATTGTGAAAGTAACAACGGGTGTCTGCACAGTGATGTGGTGGTGCTCGTGTTTCCTAACGCTCAGTTTAAAAATATATATATATTATTTAACCTTAAACTATGTGCAAGTCAGTTAAGAACAAATTCTAAATTACAATGACAGCCTAGGAACAGTGGGTTAACTGCCTTGTTCAGGGGCAGAACGACAGATTTTTACCTTGTCAGCTTGGGGATTCGATCCACCAACCTTTCGGTTACTGGCCGGTTACTGGCTCTAACCATTAGGCTACCTTCCGCCCCAAAAGTTGTGTAGCAAACTAAGGTGACAACAATGCCTGCATTGGACGTTTCTCAGTTGCAAAATAGGTCAACTTTGAGACCCTTTATCTCATGAATGTTTTGGCATTCATGACAAAAAAGTCACTTTCTGGCCACTTCTTCCATGGGCTAACATGTATGGAAAATGTTGTTTAAAGCAAAAGGGGTGCTGTCAAAAAGAGATTGAATTCAAATGGATTTACCCTATAGTG
>NW_019956075.1:0-1261 GCF_002910315.2 Salvelinus sp. IW2-2015
TGTCCAAATGCAGGGGTGCAACTTTTACTGGGGACGGGGGGTGGGGGGGTGGGGGTGTGGGGGGCACATTCTGAAATAGCATTTTTGTCCCCCCCAGTTTTATAATTGGAATGTGATACAAAACAGGCACCGGTGTGCTTTAGGACCATGTGGATGCCTCCGATCGGTCGGGTAGGCTGTTTTATCCGACTGGATAAAAACATGTAAATAATAATAATATGTCCCCCCCACTTCTAAAACCAAAGTTGCGCCCCTGTCCAAATGAATTCTACTCTGGCTTCAAAACAATTTACTTTGAGCCCATCTTTTCCTCAAGATATATTTCTCTGACCAACAAGAAGAGCAATGTCAGAATTCAGACCAAACCTGATGTAGTAACTCCAAAGCTATAACATGGACGTGATCCACCATTCCAACTGAGCSTTAATCCAATTAGAGCTTTGGAGATAGAAATGCTTAGTCCTCTTGCCCCTCCTGTTGGAGAGTGCTCCGTAAATATTGATTATAGCTTAAAGGCAATTCAAATAATGGAGAAAAAACTTGAGGACTCTTGCCAAAGTGTTCTTGGCATTGCGACACAGTCTGTAGCACAAAGTCGTTGGATGAATAGCGAGCAAGCTATAGCGTGGTTCTGATTTAAAGACATGGAGTGTCTTACTGGAATAAGCCTTTAATTCGTCTTGGGGTAGATAATGTGCATTATACGCAACTGACAGACAGACAGAGCCTGAGCAAGGGAATCTCCTGCCAATGCCCCAGAGCTTAAGGCATCCCACAGAAAGCCAAGTAAGGGTTTAAGAAAATAGCTTACCCACCTAATTATTAAAAGTTTAATTAATAATAACAAGCTAAGTGTTGCAGCTCTTAGAGCCAACAGGATGTGGGATATGTCCTAAAGTAAGATATGTCCTAAAGGAAGATATGTCCTAAGGGAAGATGTGCTGAACTACTTTTAACTTTCCCTGTGATAGTGAGCCAATGAAACAGTATCCATACATCGCCTCATATCGACAGAGGATCTACTTGTCGCTTACGTGCTTGTTCCTAAGCTACAGATGGCAGAAACCCCAGGCTCTACACATGCCAGAGAATCATGATACATACTATACCATGTCCTATTTTGTGCTGTTCATATTCTATTCTGTGCCATATACCCTAGGGCAACACTGACAGTTTGTCACTCCCCCACTTCCCCTGTCTGTTAACACACACACACACACACACACACACACACACACACACACACACACACACACACACA
>NW_019956076.1:0-1261 GCF_002910315.2 Salvelinus sp. IW2-2015
TAACTAGAAAACAGACGGTGAACATGGTACATTCCTACCCTTGATGTCAGTGAGACAGGGTGACAGCACAACTCCAGAAACCCCCAGGACGTTCCCAAATCTAATGAACAAAATGTGCCAGGAGCCCCCCTGAGGACACAGTGAGCAATTTGGGGATTGTCTAGCTTTCATCTTGAATGGTTAGTGTGGGGTGCAGTTAAATTCTCCGGGGTTGCTCGATTGAGTTCATATGTTGGACCAAACTCTGACCAAACTCTGGTCCAACAGGTCACTACACACGGAGAGGTCTCTCTTCCATGAGGCACTGGGGAGGGATTGGTTTATTAGTCATTTTAATTAAGCAGCAGATAATTGAATTTCGAGACCGGTCCCTGTTTACTACTATGAATAAATAATGAGTGTATTGGATGGATAGACCGTAGTGGCCCCTCGAGGGGACTCCATATACACACAAAACAGAACGTAAATAATGAGTGGATTGGATGGATAGACCGTTGTTGCCCCCCCCAAGGGACTCCATATACACACAAAACAGAACGTAAATAATGAGTGTATTGGATGGATAGACCGTTGTTGCCCCCCCCCAAGGGACTCCATATACACACAAAACAGAACGTAAATAATGAGTGGATTGGATGGATAGACCGTTGTGCCCCCCCAGGGGACTCCATATACACACAAAACAGAACGCAGCTAGAAGTCAAAGGAAAAGGGAAGTTCCAGGTAAAGTTGTTTCTTATTCTAGTTTTCTCCTGGAGCGACTTGCTCTCGGTTACTCAGCTTTGTTTCAGGAACAAAGTCAAGGTTTGTTGCGGACGGTTGAGATGCATTGTGGGTAATTGCAGTAGCCTAACGGTAATTGACATAAATTAGTCCAGTAATGAGACGGATTTCAGTTAATCTTCAGAGCAAATATTACCCTGAGGCCAAGACTGTACTCTTCTACTCTGAGACTGTACTGAGAACCGACAACCCTTAGAAACACTGGGAGATGAAGAGCAGCTCAGGGAAATGGTACTCACGGGGAGTGGAAATCCTTGCTAGCCGATGATGAATAACATCACTGATATTCAGCATTTCAGTCAATAAGAATTGAAAATAGAATTGTTTAATTACATACAAAGCACTCACTGTTGGTGCCAAGTTGAGTCTTCCATATCAAGCCATAGTCGCCACTTTCCTTTAAAGCCAAGTTGAGTCTTCCATATCAAGTCATAGTCCCCACATTCCTTTAAAACCAAGTTGAGTCTTCCATATCAAG
>NW_019956077.1:0-1261 GCF_002910315.2 Salvelinus sp. IW2-2015
CTGTGTTGGGGTTCTTCTGCATGCAAAGTACAACCTAGGTAATTGATTTCACAGGGTTCATTAAGCACAATTTGTATATCAGATGGACTGGAAATGAAAGTTGTTGATTAGTTAAATCTTGTTTTAGGGAAATAGATTTTTCACATACCAATCTGTGTGATATCCCATGTAATATTATACTGCTTATGTTGTGATTTGTTTTGCAATGAAGGTGACATTGGTGAATATTAAGTCTTTGTTGTGCATATTAGGGTTGGGAATTGCCAGGGACCTCACGATACGATATTATCACGATACATAATTGCCAATACGATATGTATTACGATTATCATGATTCCATACTTGTATTGTGATTCGATCCTGTGATTTTATTGCGATTCGATGTTCCAAATATATTATCATCATACATGTATATCTGCTGCAGAAGGACAAGAGTTTTTATCAGTTATGGAAATTAAAGTGCTGAAAACAAATTAGCTCCCTATTTAAAACGAAGATGGAGAAGAAGCTGTGAAGTAAAAATACTGGAGTTTTGGTGCCAATGAGCACCAAAATAATCTTGCGATATTGCAATATGAAATATCGTCAAAAATAATATCCCGATATGTAACTGTAGCGATTTTTTCCCCCACGAGTGCAAATAATCTCTTTTCACAGGGAGCCCACTGGGCACACACTGGTTGAATCAACGTTGTTTACACATAATTTCAATGAAAGTAATGCTAGGGGGCCTGCGTATGGAGGCATGCGTATATCTGATATCCACGTTGTCTGTTGATTGTGATAGCCTGGACATTAGCTATTCATACGAAGATGTCCTACAAAGACTACTGGTTGACCATACAATCAAAAGCTAGCGGTTAGAAAACCCACATAAAAAAAGTGAAATACTTGTTTTTGGTCTAATACATGAAGCTATCACAAGCTGGACGATTAAGTTGCATTCAGTAAAGCTACCTTTCTGAACATATGGTTGTGTTGGGTATATGACGAACTGACCTTCAAGAACATCAGGACCATCAGGTCAGTAGCAATAGCTTTCTACCCTGCTCTCCCAGGGATGGAGGGAGGATAGAAAGGCTGTGGTCTTATGTTTATGCTTTAGCTTCTTGTCAGATATCATTATGGTTCATCTCTATGCTGCTGTAGTACATGCAGGCTCAACTTGTTGGCTCATGAACCAGATTGCAAGCATAATGTTATTTTTCCTTCCCCTTAATATTCCATCCTTTCTCCCTCTTGTCCTCTAATGCACTGCCTG
>NW_019956078.1:0-1261 GCF_002910315.2 Salvelinus sp. IW2-2015
ACTGTTGGGGGTACTGGAGGCCTGGAGTTGAGAAACACTGGGTTAGAGCACGGTGCTGGTTGTGGGTTGGATTCGCCCCTCTCCTCCTGGTTTCTTACCTTTAGGAGCCAGGTTGAGCATGTCTCCAGCATTCAGTGAGAGCTCCTCCTCCGACGCAGCTGTGAAGTCATACTCCGCCCTGGCAACCACATGGTCATCCTCCCCACTAGCCCAGTTGGTGACTGCATAGGGATTAAATCAATCAAAATGTAATTATATAGTCCTTGTAGGGAATATTAATGAAGTAAAAAAAGACATCCTTTTGGTAAGGTGCTGACTAACGTAACAAACAAACAAATGTTGCACACTTCTCTTTCTTATGAGCATACACAGAGCCAGATTAGCAGTGTATGTTCAGATTAACCCTGACCCATCTGTTTGAGGTTGCGAAACTGTGGTTAACAGACAGGCAGTCAGAGAGACAAAGGATATACAGGAGAGCCCACACACAGACAGTAAGGGGCCTCACCGCTCTCCTCGGGCCCCTGGGCGGAGCTCAGTAGCTTCCAGATGAGATAGGGCCCTCCTAGGACCACYGCCAGGAAAAGGAAGATGGGCCACGACTTGACCYCTCCGGCTCTGGGGTCTTCCATRGCGGCTCCAGCKCCTCTGGTCGCCAGAACAGCTCCTTCACTGTCTGCCCACAGGTCCTCCACCTCACCGTCCCGCCTCAGCCCCAGCATCCTCTGTATGCGGCGGTACAGGTAGCGCAGGGTGCGCACCAGGGCAAAGGCCGACAGAACCTTGGTAAAGTGCATCCGTAACCGTGTCAGGTGGTTGGCTACATCCAGCACGGCTCGGAAGCTGTTGTAGACGGCCGAGAAGGTGGCGTCCATCATCATACTGACCGAGGTGAAGGCCTGGACGATGCTCTCGATGGACTGGAAGGCGCCACGGCTGCTCTCCTCTGCCTGTTGGACAAACCGACTGGGCGCCACGTCTTCACCACCGGTTTGGCCGAAGCGGCTGTAGCCCAGGCTCCCACCAAGMCCACCACCGAMCCCCCCTCCCATGCCATAGCCACCACTGTAGGGACTGTAGGGGCTGTATGCTCCACCGTAGAGGCTGGAGCTCCCATAGGGGTTGTGTGAGGAGCCAGGGAAGGAGCCGTAGGAGGGACGGTAGGACTGGATGGACTGGACAGGGCGAGGGGGGACGGGGGGCACCATGCGGGTCAAGACGGGAGGACCGGCGAGACCAGAGAGGCCAGAGGTGGAGGGAC
>NW_019956079.1:0-1260 GCF_002910315.2 Salvelinus sp. IW2-2015
TGCCATGGATCATCACTGGAGGCTTCGTGCCATGGATCATCACTGGAGGCTTCTTGCCATGGATCACCACTGGAGGCTTTTTGCCATGGATCATCACTGGAGTGGAGAGACACACAGGAGGCCTGGCTCTGGCTGCAGGCACAGGACTCACCAGGCTGGGGAGACATGCAGGAGGGTTAGGGCTTATCACAGGCACAGGACTCACCAGGCTGGGGAGACATGCAGGAGGCCTCTTCCTTAGCCGAGGCACCGGATACACTGGACCGTGGAGGCGCACTGGCGGTCTTCGAGCACAACTCGTCCTGGCTGGATACCCCCTGTAGCCCGGCCAGTGCGGGGAGTTGGAACAGGCCGCACTGGGCTGTGCTGGCAAACCGGGGACACCTAGCCCGGCCGATGCGAGGAGCTGCGATGTAGCGCACCGGGCTATGAGTGCGCACTGGGGACATTGTGCGCTCCCCCGCATAACACGGTGCATGCCCGGTCACTCTCTCGCCACGGTAAGCACGGGGAGTTGGCTCAGGTCTCCCACCTGATTCAGCCAATCTCCTCGTGTTCCCCCTCCCAAAAGAAATCTGGGGCTGCCTCTCATGCACTTTTCCTCGAGCCAACTCCTCATAGCGTCGCCGCTCCGCTCTAGCTGCCTCCAGCTCCTCTTTCGGACGGTGATACTTTCCCGGCTGTGCCCATGGTCCTTTGCCGTACAAGATTTCCTCCCATGTCCAGGAGTCCATTCCACCACGATGCTTGGTCCTTTGGTGGTGGGTAGGTCTGTAACGACTCTCCTCTTCGTCTGATGATGAGGAATAGGATTCATCGGACCAACACGCAGCGTGGTAAGTGCTCATAGTAAATTTAATTAAGTAAACTGAACACTGAATGACAAAAAAACAACAAAGAGAGTGAACGACACGAAACAGTCGTTCGTAAGGTGAAAAAACACAAAACAGGAAACAACTACCCACAAACACAGGTGGGAACAGGCTACCTAAGTATGGTTCTCAATCAGAGACAACGATTGACAGCTGCCTCTGATTGGGAATCCTACCAGGCCAAACACATAGAAAGACAACATAGAACAAAACATAGAATGCCCACCCCAACTCACGCATTGACCAAACCAAAATAGAGACATAAAAAGGATCTCTAAGGTCAAGGCGTGACACTCAGAACCTTTAAACCCCCAGGGAAGCACAGTAAAACATTCTCAGAACCTCGCTGCAATCTAAAAAATGAAGGTTCCCAGAACAGGAGAAATGT
>NW_019956080.1:0-1260 GCF_002910315.2 Salvelinus sp. IW2-2015
CCATGTTGTGTAGTCAACAGAAGCCAGAAAAAGCATTAAATATTCACTTACCTTTGATGATCTTCATCAGAATGCACTCCCAGGAATCCCAGTTCCACAATAAATGTTGTTTTGTTCGATGAAGTCCATAATTTATGTCCAAATACCTCCTTTTTGTTCACGCGTTTAGCCCAGTAATCCAAATTCATGGACGAAAAGTCAAAAAGTTCCGTTACATTCTGTAGAAACATGTCAAACGATGTATAGAATCAATCTTTAGGATGTTTTTTAACATAAATCTTCAATAATGTTCCAACCGGAGAATTCCTTTGTCTTCAGAAATGCAATGGAACGCAAGCTAACTCTCACGTGAACGCGCATGGTCAGCTCATGCCACCCTGGCAGACCTCTGACTAATTCAGCTCTCATTCCCCCCTCCTTCACAGTAGAAGACTCAAACAAGGTTCTAAAGACTGTTGACATCTAGTGGAAGCCGTAGGAAGTGCAATATGACCCCATTTCCACTGTATCTTGGATAGGCAAAGAGTTGAAAAACGACAAACCTCAGATTTCCCACTTCCTGGTTGGATTTCTTCTCCGGTTTTTGCCTGCCATATGAGTTCTGTTATACTCACAGACATTATTCAAACAGTTTTAGAAACTTCAGCGTGTTTTCTATCCAAATATACTAATAATATGCATATCCTAGCATCTGGGCCTGAGTAGCARGCAGTTTACTCTGGGCACGCTTTTCATCCGGATGTGAAAATACTGCCCCCTACCCCAAAGAAGTTAACAGCCAATGTCTATTATTTAACATTACCATTAAAATAGTACTCTTTTAGGAATGGGTAATTGGTTACAAGTTGATAGCTATCCCATAAAGCCATCACAAATATGTGAAAACCACATATTTCCATCTTCTTCTGTGGTTTAGTAACTTCCTGTTCTTTGATGGAGTTTTTGCCTGCCTCACTAACGATGCCTTTTGCCTGTACTTTACCTTCTGTACTGTACCTTCTGCCTGTACTTTAGCCTATCGGATTTCCTGTTATCTACCTGCCTGATCTCCCGGACTACGTTACTAGCCTTTTCCCTGCCTGTACTGTTGCCCTTTTGGACCCCCTGTGTATGGCCTTCTGCCCGCCCCTGGACCCAGCTACCTGCCTCCTCCTGTGGTCCTTTGCAATAAACACCTGCTGCACCCTACGCTTGAAACCAGCTTTCTGTCTCCCCTCGTGTTCAGTACAGCTCTGTATTTTCTGCTGGCCAGCCCCACCA